>NC_091745.1:5086223-5166223 GCF_043380555.1 Nothobranchius furzeri | reverse complement strand
GTCTGGTGCCCAACACAAGCCAGGACACCCCAACTCCATCTCCTAACCACATACACTTATTATGTAACAGTGATTTATTATAAGCTTGATAAAGAGTTATAGCTCTTAAACTGAGCTCTGGATGTGTTATCGGAATTTTATGGATTTAATTTTCACTAATACTTTCTTGGTAACCTCACAACTGAGCCCAAACAAAATTGTGGAGACAACAATGTGGGCCCCTGGGGGGCTGTGGACCCCATGTTGATGGTAGATCAAAGACAAATGTGAGGCTAGATGTTAACGTTATCTAGTTCAAAAAGCTTTTGACATATTGAGATTAACCTTTTCTAACTTCATTATGCAGATGTTCTAACTTTTACTTTAACTTTCAGCACACCATCTTTACTCATCTTTGCTTGCGCTCAAACATCAAACATTAGATCATGGATCTTTAAACCTGCTGATCTGAATTTTGTTTGCCTGATTCCTCTTGAATAAGGTTTCAGCTGGACTTCATTTCTCGGTGGAAAACTATTGTAAATAACTAACTATTGCTGTATCTCGATGAGAGTAATAGTTTTCCTGCTTGTCCTGATTTTGACTCCATGCTCTCATCGGTGAACTCTTTTTTTTATTTTTATTTTTTCCATAGACTGTTTTCTTAGGTGCTTCTACACACTGTAGTAGTCCACTGGATTGCAGACATGAGTGGGCCTCTTCTTCAGGAAACACAACCTCCAAGTGTTGTTGTGTTCTGCAGCTTCTATGAGATGTAACACTATCATCCTGGCTGAGGACACAAATGGAATGAGTGAGGGGAAAGTCAACAAGCATGGTGGCCCAACTGGCCTCTTATTCAAATAGAATAATCGTTTAATTGTAGCAGCCTGAGGATGGTGTGTGTGCGTGTGTGTGTGTGTGTGTGTGTGTGTGTGTGTGTGTGTGTGTGTGTGTGTGTGTGTGTGTGTGTGTGTGTGTGTGTGTGTGTGTGTGTGTGCGTGCGTGCGTGCGTGTGTGTGTGTGTGTGTGTGTGTAGGGGGTGGATGGCAGAGTCCTGAAAAGGCTCATTCTGGAAGGTATCGGAATAAAACAGTTGAATTAGCTTGATGTTAGAGAGATTTTACACAAACAACTTCATGAACATGTTTTGTATTTGAAAATGGGAGCATGTCACTCCACTCCTGGCTGCCTTGGACTGGTTACCAGTGAAATACTGCATTCTGGTCCAAATCCTGGTCTTTGTTTTAACTCTGACAGGATAGCTTCACTAGTTGTGACCTGTTACATGACGTCCCTCAAAGATCTCTACGCTCAGCTCAGGGTGACCTGTTAGTGGTTCCTCGGTCAAACCACAAGTCTAGGGGTGATCGTGATTTTGCGGTTATAGATCCTTGGCTCTGGAACCAACATCCATCAGGATATAAAACAGCCCACGTCTCTGCCCATTGAAAGGCCAGACTAAAGCTTTATTTCAGTTTGCTAGGTTTATTCATGTTTTTCTGATGACGTTTTGGTCATTTTTCTTAATGCTTTTAATTCTTTCATTCATTTTTAAGCCTGATTTATAGTTCATCATCTGCGTCGGTGTGGAGACACGCACCATTCGCTGCAAAGGCTCTCCGATGGGCTCACAGAGGGTGATGGAGACATGCCCAAAACATCCGTCGAAAGTGACAGAGACTGCAAGCTTGTAATTGTTCTGGACGCCGCTTCCTGTAAATCCGTCACCAGCACCGCCGTTGCCCCGTTAAAAAGTAAAAAGCTATTTAGCGGCAGACCCAGAAAAAGGCCGGTATCCAGCACGTTTCACTGGTTTCTCTACTCCAATACACTTGAGCCAGTGGTGGAATCACCTGTGCAGCAGCTCATCAGGCTCTGCAGAAGCCTGTTAATCACCTGCTGAATGAAATCAGATGTGTTGAAGCAGAGTTAAAACTAATGGGCCATTCCCATCTCTACCGGGCCGGGCCGGGTAGCGTAGGTTGTTTACATATCTGGGTGGCCTGGTAATTTTCCGGGCCAACCAAGGCTCATTCTCAGCCCTCTTCTCGAGGGGGTCTTCTTCAGGCCGACGAGGGCCAACACACCCACTGCTGACAGCAAATTCACACCTTCCATTAGAGCAAGCCTCTGATTGGTGGGTAGAATCAGCCCACATGGGCTTAAGGCAAGGATGTGTGGAATCAACCGGGCCAGGCTGGGGCCGACTGGGGCTACCCGGCCCGGGCCGACCTGGTACAGATGGGAATGGCCCATTAGACCTGCTGGATACCGGTCCAGGCTCGGAATAAAATACCCCTCGTCTAGAGTCTAGTCCGCCATTATGTTGCTTTGTCATTGTTTTTACGTGTCTCTGCATTATGTAGCACCTTGGACCTCCTTGACTTGGGGCAAGAAGGGGCTGGTGGTAGTTGAAGGGGCCGGTGACACCAGTGTCCCAAGCCGTTTCTCCATCAGAGCGCCCCAGGGCAGCTGTGGCTACACTGTAGCTCACCATCACCAGTGTGTGAATGTGTGTGTGAATGACAGAATATGTGGGGGTTCTGGAACAATTTACTTTATAATTAAACAATTCAATTCAATAAATTTAATTTCATTACAATTAAATGTGTTGACCATTGAAGTCTTGTAATTTAAGAGAAAAAGCTATGTCTTCTTTAAATCCTGGATTAAAATGTGTCTAAATAATCAAACAGGAGCCAAATTGGTCACTCAGCAGTAAAATAAAGAACCGTAGAGAAACACCAGCATTCTTACAATCTCACCCTTGTTCACCACCTTGATTCATTGTCACACATTTTTTGGGTCCATGTTGTAAAATGTAAACTAGTTGGAATTTGTGTTGGTGAACTCCAGCTCACAGGAGGGTGTAGAAAAATGTTCTTAGTTGGACGTTTTTCATTTCTGGATGTAAAAAATATCCATTCCTCTCTTAAGTTCTGCTTTTAATAATGTTTTGTATTCATGAAATATAGATTTGCATGCACACATGATTATGCATGCTTTCAGAGAATATTTGGTAAAATAAAATCCATTAGGGTGGAAAAGAGTGGAGGGAGATGGATACAACTGTGGTTTTAATGCAACAAATCATTTGCCATTAACCTCACCTGTTATTTTATGGTAAGCAGGGTCTTTGCTCCTGCTCTGACGATAACATCTAACAGAAACCAATCAGATTAGGATCAGACACCAACATGAAAAAAACCTTGACACTGTGACTCTCCATCCATTATACACGCTACTTTTTCCCCATGCATGTTTTTAAATGGGCTCTCATATTTTGCATTTTTGATGTTTCAGCTGTTCCGGATGTCAGAACTGTAACAACGGCGAGAAAACATCCCTGGTGGATAATGCTGGTCTGTCACGACTGGCCAGTAACACACAGTTCCTTCAGCTGCAGATGATACAGCAAGTCCGACAATCCAGGCCGACAAAGAGAAGAATACAACTGTGTGAGTTGTGTAAGCGCTGCTGTCCTTTTTACTGCCACTATCAACAGAAATGTCAACAGCGAGCGTCTGTCAGCACCTCGTGTCACGTAATCACAGGAAATGGGACTTGTTATGGCTGAGTTGATAATGCTCCCATAAATCCCTCAGTGGGCATCAAGCAGGGCAGAAATGTTCTCTGATAAGCCAACCCTGCCTTTTCCTATTATATGAATATGAGTTGCAACTTATTCAAAAACAAACATAAATAGGCAGGCGGTTGTAAAAGCTCACACACTGCAGCTCATGTTTTAAATAAAGAATATCTGAGCTCAATCATATTGAAATATTCCCTTGTTTATTATGCCGTGACATTTGAAGTGAGTCTTTTTTAGTTGTTGTTTTGAATGTTAATGTCTGCAGTTCGGGGATATGAATCAGGTGACTGTGGTCTTTCCGTGACGTGCTCTTTGGACTTATGTCTGAAAGCAGAGGTCACCATTTATTCACAGGAGCGAATAAGAATCTGCTGCAATATTACATTTATTAGCCTGAGGAATATATTCAGTGTGGTTATTTAAAAGTTTCTTCCCTATCGATTTAAAACAGACAAATGAATCAAACCCAGACATCCTTGGTTGATATCAATGCTGCAATGAATGTAGAACAATAGTGGGATGAATGCTATTTTGCATTGTTTTCTTACCACAGTCAAAATGATGAATGACACATTAAATGGATCAAGTGAGAATACAAAGAATTGTCTCAAGTTTCACTACATGGTAAGACCTTAACCCCTTTGTTGTTAGGCCTTTTTAGAAAAACAAAATCTAATTCAAAGTGAAAATCGTTGAGGAATAACCTGAGTGCAATAACTTGTAGAACCAGTTATGACTTCAACTGTTCTGCATCATAAAGTAAACATTCCAATTCAACCTACTTTTCAATGCACTGAGTTCAAGTCATTATGACAATTAGTTAAAGGTTTCCTATGTAAGAAAACCCAGCAGATTGCATCGAGTGGCTTGTTGTGTCAGAGACTTTACAAAGGCCCACTTACTAAGCAAGCATGTGGCAACAGAGGAGAGGAAAACTTCCCTTTAACGGGAAAAAAACCTCCAACAAAACCTGGCTGGGCAGGACCAGCTATCTGCTGGGAATCACTGGGGGTTATAGTAGACGGAGCCGCCACACACACACACACACGCACGCACGCACGCACACACACACACACACGCACACACGCACGCACGCACACACACACACACACACAACAGATGAACTAGTAGTAGCACATTCCTTGTTAAGGAAAGTTAAAAGTAAACATCAAGAGAGGGAGAACGTATAGCTGTTGGCAGTAATGTGCCAGCTCGCAGCAGCTTAAATACCTGGAAATAATGCAACTGGGGAGCAGTGGTGGAAGAGGGTAACAAAGTGTGCAAAGTGGTCAGCATGTCCAACCAGCAGTCTAAGCCTATAGCAGCATAACTACAGAGATAGTGGAGGATAAGCAAGCCACTTAGAAGGCACATAGGAGGGTCAGAGAGAACTTTCTTTGCTAACTATGTTCCTCACTGTTCATAAGCTCTGGTCCAACTTCAGTCATGTCTGGTTTAGAGTCATCCAGATTTTTATGTCAAGAAAAGACTTTAATCTAACTGATTAGGTTCATCATGATTCATGGATAAATATAACTGAGTTAGTCTGCATAACAGTGGAAGTTTATCCCATGCTGTCTGATGATTTTACTGATTGGGAACTTATAGATAGTAAAAAGAATTGCTCCAAGCTCTGAGCCCTGTGGTACTGCACAAGTAACCCTAGAGTATGAAGAAGATTTATCAATTACATGAATATGTTTTGCAAGGATCCAATAAACTAGAAGCCACACTGTGCATTTTTGGTCATCTAACACAAAGCTTTCTGTTCCTTTGCACAGATTAGTGATAAAAAACGGTGAACTGTGATTTGCAGGTCTGTGGCTGTCCAGTGTGAACAGCTCAACGAAAGCTTATTGAGCACTCTCATGACCAAATTCAGTCTCCAACAGTCATCAAGCAGTCGCAGAAAACCTACGACTCCAGTCTGCAATCAACATATGAAAATAAACTTTGGCAGTGACATGAAAAACTAGTGATGAGAGCCACCTTCTCAATGGCCTAGTGGTAGAGTGTCCGCCCTGGGACTGGGAGATAGAGGTTCAAATCCCGGACTGGTTATACCAAAGACTTTAAAAATGGGGCCCAACACCTACCTGCTGGACACTCAGCTTTAAGGGGTTGGACTGGAGGGTTAAACCACCAAATATTTCCTCAACCACAGCTGCAGCTCACCGCTCCCCACGGGGATGGATCAAATGCAGAGATGTAATTTCACCAGTGAGTGATGACTAATGGGATGTTAACTTAACCCCCAAATTCCACTACCTCCGCTCCGACACGAACGCCGGAGCAAAATCGGTCCCGTTGTAGTCAATCAGAGCAATTCCACTACTGCGGCCGTGCTGCGGCAGTGCGGCGCCGTGCGCCGCCCTCTGTTCCGGCGTCCGGCAAAAATAGAATCGATCCTATTTTCACCGGACGCCGGAGCACCTCCGCAGTAAATGGACAGAAATCACAACTGCTCAACAGGAAAAGGAGCAAGCACAACTTCCGTTTTTCACAATAAATCGATAAACAAAAAGCGTTTTTTGTTTCATATGCACAGGTTTAACAACTTTTAACAACTATCAATGGCGGTTGAACTTTAAATGCACAAAAGTAAGCCATAAATACAGTTTCCACTATCAAAGTTGTCACACTTTGTTGATCCAAACACTGCTGATCTCTCAACACAAATGATGGGCAGATTAAACAGTTCATGCCGATGCTTCTCCCACACAACGGGTGTTAGGGTAGGGTCTAACTTCCGCGTTTATTGCTCGGACTGTATCGCAAGATCTCGAAAATCCCGCGCATGCTTGTTTGCCCCCCTCAGGTCTCCGCACCGGAGCGGAGCCGTTGTAGAGCGGGTACCAGTAAAAATTGAGTTTGGAAGCGAGCGGCTGCGGAAGGCGGGGGCGGACCGGAGCGGAGGTAGTGGAATTTGGGGGTTAATGCGAGAGTAGCATTAGCAACAATGGAGTTTACGCAAGAACATGTGTAACACTCCTTTTGGAGTTTGATTCGGAGTTTAAGAAAAGGTGTCAACGCTGTTTTTGTTTTTTCGTCATTGGGTATCTGCTGGCTTTTGGTCACGTATGCTTTTCAGCAACTATGCTTGTGACGTTAGCATATCCTGCAAGAGGTCATGCAATTTGGCTCACTGAATCTTGGGCCCTGTAGTATCCCAGCCCCCTTTGAGCCTGCTCAGTGTGACCTGAAGCAGACATTTGCACCAGACAAAACTCACAGCATGTACCAGGCTTTATAACATGCTAGGATTTGATCAAAGACAAGGCCTTGACTTTTACTTAGGTCGGTTGAGAATTTTAATTTTGTTTTGCATGTGTAGTTAGATGATTGTTCTGGTACTACCACTCTCCTGACAACTTTAGCAAAAAGCCATACTTGTTCCATCTATTTGAAAATATATTGCTATACTTTTTAATATTAAAATCTTATCAGTTTTAGTTTTTTTTGTGAATTTTTCAATTCCATCAATGAATTTTAGGATTACCAAGACCTCATTCTAAGATGAGCCTAGCTTGCTGAAAACAAACAACAGATATGTTGCCTCACTTAAATTTTTTCAGATGATTGCATTTATCAGCTCTGACTCATAAACGATGAGGAGTTCTAGTTCATTTACAGTCCAGGAGAGAGGGATACATGATGTTGTCAACTAGCTTAACCCTCTGGAGACAGGCGTTGCAGATCTGCAACAGTTAAAACCTACCTACCTGGTCACTCCACACACGTATTTCATGAGCATTTTTTAACTCAGAAGTACCCCTGAAGGACTTAGTTGTTCGTCCTTTTATCAAAACTTATTTTCAGCCTGAGAGGGTTAAGGCTCAGAACATAGAGCCTTCTTCCTGTATTTACCTGTAAATGTCCTATACCCAGACCGCCTGACCAGTCAGCAGACTGAACCTTCAAACCTGAAGCTCATTGTGCTTCATGCTCAGAAACAAGGACTCTGTACAGATGCAGCTCCGTATCCCACAAAAAAGTATTTTTTTTTATGATTTGGCTCATATCCACACAAAAGTGAAGATTTACTGCATCAAAAATTATTATTTAAAAAACTCCAACCAAAGTGGAGATTTGGAAATTCTCTGTTGTGAGCATTTGCTTGTGGACGTAAATAACTCGGGTTTTAGATTTTGCAATGTTGCCCTCGATAAAAATGCTCTGACATCACATGTGCAACTTTTGTTTATGCTCACCTGTTTTTACAAGCTCAAGTACTGCTCCAGGTAGAGGACCACAGGCAAAAACCATTTTAAGAGTGGTTATTGCCCACCACCATATTCCACGTCCAAGAAACATTTTTTGACAAAGACGTAAATGATTTAGGGAAATACTGCCACCTACTGGCTTGGCATGCCTATGAATGTGTTTCACAATGCACTAAATTTTTTATTTTGCACAAATGTAAGCTCTGTGGACCTAAGTCATTTCCCCAGATGGTTGGGGGAGGATATTCGGTTTTTCAACAACATGGCTACGCGTGTACATGGCCTAAAGCATGGAATAAAATAGGAGTCAAAAAATAGTGAACTGGTTTGGACCAGAGGAACCAAACTACTGTTGTGAAAACACTAAACATACCAACTGAGGGCTGCAGAATCAGCTAAATCTGGCATGTTTTAAGTCTGATCTTAGGTTGAACTTCTTGGCATCTCCACTTGTGGAAATATGTTTTCCAAATGCTAAATTGTTCTATACTACAGCTTAATGGGATTCAGAAAGCACAATCTTCCAAAAGAGATACCAGGAACCATTACTTAGAAGATCTAGCCGTAACTCACCCTCCCAGTTTGTATGGAGGCAGGACGTTTTTTTGCAGACCGCTTCAACATTTCGCCCTTATTAAGGTAAACTAATACTAACACTGTGTGTGTGTTTTGTGTTGCTGATCATTCAAAGTTCTACTTTTCACCTGATGAGGAAGAGAAAACATTCATCATCAAAGCATTTTCTGCTCACCAAAAACAGTTGACTCCAATGGAATCATGAAAGGTGATACCAGGGAACTTTGGACCTAAACACACACACACACACACACACTCGCACGCACGCACACGCACGCACGCACGCACACACGCACGCACACACACACACACACACACACACTCCTGATTTGCAGTTCCAAACCTACATAAATAGGGCTTCACGGCACCAGCATGAATCCAACAAAAAAAATCCTTGAATAGATTTTGAATTTTAAAAACTAGATCAAATAAAAATCACACAAAGGCGGCAGCAAGTGGAATTGAAAGTGTGATACGGATGAGGGGGGTTTTGAAGGGGTACGAATGAAAACAGGATTAGACTCCACAGGCCTGGTTCCCACAGATTGCCTGAAATGGGGAACAGATTTAAAACAGGTACTGTGTGTTGACAGGTTTTGGGTTTTTTTCCCTCCAGACAGGCATTTCCCTCTCCCTTTTTTCAGCGTGTCTTACACATTTAACTAGACCCATGTCAAAACCTGTTTACATGTCATGAAAAGAAGCGGAACATGTTCAAATCGGGTAAGCCACTGAAGAAAAAACTTGGATGATTTGACAGTTTGAGTCTCTTTAATATTCCCCACCTTGAGGAGGCTGAAGCAGTGAAGTGCATGTTTCGGATTTCGCCACTGCAGAGCATTTAAATGATGTAATTGACGCTGATTAAAATAATGTCATTTTTACGTGTAAACCTCAGTCTGGTGACCAGCTCAAGGGCCGTGCGGTTGATTCCCTGCAACTCCAACACTGGCTGCATGCTTAAGCGTTTCCTCGTATGTCAGCAAGTTTTAGAGATTAAACTGTTTCATGTTTAATGGGATAAGAAGGAACATGAGCTTCTATCCAATCCTGGCCCAATTGAGTGTTTTTAATGCAATTTGTCAACTCCCTCTGCCAGTGGGATTTGTTCCATACTGTTAGATGTGGAGTCAATTACATAGTATCTCCAAAGAGTGTTTTGCTTGAGAGATTGCTCATCTGGCAATATTAAAGCTACTTAGTATATGTTTGGCTGGAGTGAAGGAACTATGGGAAACAGGTTTTATAAAGTCTTCTTTTTTTTTCTTTAAATCAGAAAAGAAAAAGCTTGATTTCTTTCACGTTTTGAAGGAGAAAAATGTTTTTCAGAGTAATAATTTGGAAATCTGAAGAGCAATTAAATAAAAATATTCACTTAAGTCTAAATATGACTCTGAAAAGTCCAGTAAGCTTAATTATACTCGAAACATTACAGATGCCTTTCTGGTTAATGTTAGCAAATATTCTCCCTTAAGGGTCTTTATTAATAATTTCATATTCTCTACAAATATTATTCTATCCACCTGCTACGTGTGATCCTATTTCTCCCCCCGTTTTGCGATCATACATAATTTAGTCCCTGGCCACATCTAATAAATGATGTTGACACATGCTCTTGCAGAGCACTGCCTGCAAGTGTTGGTTGATAAGCTCCCTTGCATTCCGACTGGATGCAATTTTGCCCTATCAGTCCAGGAGTGTGTGGCCCCACTCACACGGTCCGCCAGGCCTCCAGACATCCCGAGGCTTCCGATTAGTGGAAACGGTTTCAGCAAAGGGGGGCAAAGAGATTTGTGTAAAATTTAAATTTGACACCAATAGTGCGGTTTCCACGGCCTCCTTTTGGATTTTTTTTTAACCTTTGAAAAGCTTTTCTCCGCTCTTTTGGTTTGTTTTGTTTGTGCGTCAGAATAGCTATTTCAACCTCGTTGAGTGAAACATATCACACAGATTGGTTGTGTGTGTGTGTGTGTCTAGAAGGATAATGGGTAGCAGTGGGGGTGGGAGGGTCATGAGCCACTAATGCTTTGAGCGTATAGTGTACAATCTACACCCACAGTGCCACGAGAATGAAGAGATGGATTAAAAATTTTAATTGCTTTAAACATTTTATCCAAATATTTGTCCACTTTCAGCCTGAAATGAATTCCCTCATCAGCTCAGTATCACTCCTCCCATCCCTTCTTCTTTGTCGTCTTCCTATGAGAGAGAATCAATTTGATCAATTCCCCTCCACCAATTGTTTGCTGTATTTTTTCTGCTGACCACACCTCATGGATTAATATTTGATTAGCCTTTAGGAGGGGTGGAAAGTACTTATTAACCTTATTTGTCAATCTGTCAGTGCCACTGTGCGAGTTTTGCCTTGCGGCAGGAAACGCAGGGACGGAGGGGGGGGGGGGATCACTTAGGGGAATATCATGTCTTCAAATTGCGTCTCTCCTCTGGATGTTTCATCGTAATTATCCATTTTAGACTGCTGCCACGAGCGTGACAGTCATTTTTGCATTTTGAATACATTTGTTAATTGATAAACGGATACCTTCTCCCAGAGCATGCACTGCTTAGCCGCTGTTCTCTTTGACAGTTTGCACAATTAAGACGACTTCTTTTCAGAATGTTTTACAAGGCAGGTCTATGCTTCAGGATTTATATATAATCACTGTCTGAAAACAAACTATGGAGCAAGCTGCCATTCGGGTCATTCTCATTACCTCCCATAAAAACAATGCCTCTTCTCCTTTTGAAATTGACAAATAAACTTTCACACTGTAAGCAGTTCTTTTTTTTTCATTAGCGATTTTAATTAAGTCGCCTGCACAGCGCTGAAATTGGCTTTATGTATAATTGTTCATTATATGTCTTGTTTTCTACAGTGGGGAAATTAAGCGGCGTCAAATGAATGAATCTCAGATATGATTAGTCTTCTTCATCCCAAATGTGTAATTTTCTTAATGCCTGGCGTGAGCTTTGCTGCAAAGTGAAATTGATATTCGGTGTATGAAAACATTTAATGAATTGCCAATTTTGTTGTCAAAATCAAACTAACAGATATTCTTTGGGGAAATTTAGGGGCGGGATGCACATTTGAGCATCGGAGTTCTGCAATTAGACTTTTATATTGCTTATTATTATAATTATTATTATTATTATAGATCAAAAAGATCCAGATTTTTCTGAATGTCGTATTAGTGTGACAGCTTAGCTGTGTGTAAATCAAACATGTGATTTATTAAAGATCAGGTTAATTTTTGTGCAGTTTAAAAAGTGAACCTCTTGCATCTTCATTAGTGCACGCAGGCTTTCTCTTTCTCTGTCTGTTTGAGTCTATTTTTGTCTGAATGCAACTTTCATCTCCGTGCACACTGGAGGCCTCACAGATCCGTCTTCTCAACCTCTGTGTTATCTGCGATGCTCCGCCCCCACGCTATCGAGCTCAGTCAAAGACCATCCCATGGTTGGCAGTGTTAATTACAGATCTTTTGATGTGATAGAACACAGCCCTGTAGAGATTGATTACTCTTTGAGCAAAGTTGTCTTCCAATTACTTAGACAATTAGCCAACTAATTAAAATACTTACCCTGTGCATTGAGAAAGGAGGGAGAGTACTGCTGTGAGGATCTCCCTTGATATATGAGCTGCCAGGGATTCTCAGAGTGCCTCAGCTGAGGAGAAGGATGCCTGGTGTGATGGCTGCAGCTCAGGAAAAAGGCCCAGATTGAGCCGCTGCAGCAGGCTGTGAGAGTAATGTGGATCGGGCGTTCTGAGACGTTCGTCACTTCTTGTTGATTGAAGATGAGAATGTTTGACAATCCATCATCTCAGAGACATGTTTGGTTTTACTGTCTGAATAATTCCAGCTTCCCAAAAACAAACATTTCAAAAGCTCTGGTTCGACTAAACGTGTGGCCTTTCTAAAGACTGTCTTGATTGAAAAAGGTAAAAAAGGAAGGTGACGTTTTCTTTAAGCAAATAATTAATCAGCACACTTAAACTTACTGAAGAATATTAAGTGGATTCCAGTTAAATAATTCACTCTGGGACTCTTTACACCGTGGCTCTTTGATAAGAAGAAAACGGTAATTTAGGAAATCCTCAAAAGGCTTAAAAATTATTCTGCTGTTTGATGACAAACTGTGTAACTTCTCTACTGTCAAAATATTAAATCTGGTTGCTTTGGAATCAAACAGCATTTGTATTTGTTGCACACCTGCCCCGGGTGTATACTCAGTTTGATTTTGTGCTGACTGGTTCCTGCAGAGTGCTCAAAGATGTGTTTTCTTTGTATCAGTCGAGGGGGGGGGGGGGTACCAGGCACCCACAATCCTGGGATGAACCTGAAACCAACACGGAAGTGCCACAAACTGCATTTCCAACCTCATCCACTAGGGGCTGGCACCAGAAGTGAGCAAATCCTCATTGACTCCCATGTTAAAAATGTCCATGTATAAACAAGTTTAGAGCCTGGTTCAAAAACCCATTGTGGGGGGTGGGGTGAACCTCTTTGTAACTCTTCTGTTTAAGTGGAATTAAATGCTTAAAATTCTGAATAATTACTGAGCATCAGAGCCACGTGACTTTAGAGCTAGCTCCGGGGAAAGGCCTCAGCCTGGGCCTCGGCCTCACGTTAATAGACGTTCGACCATTTCGACTCTGAACTTTAGCTTTGTCTGTGTGTTCATGTTAGGATGTTGATCCGGGAGTTATTTGGACACAGAGGCTAAGCTGTGTTCATTGACTGCAGATCATCCAAGAAGTTTCTGCTTCTTTTTATCAGTAAGTACAATTACATTTCTGCATTTTATTTTGCTGGTTGAATGGGGGGAAATGCTGTCATTTAACTGCTTACAGCAGAAGCATAGGCGTCATTTTAACCGGGGACGCCGGGGACATGTCCCCGGCAAAATTTGTGATTGGCAGCTGTGTCCCCCCCACTTTAAAAAATGCCTGCTGATGAGGATTTTTGTTTTACCAGCTCAGCCAGGGGTCGGCAACCTGTTCCCATCAAAAAGCCATTATTACCCATTTCCCACAGTAAAGAAAACACCGCAGCAGCCGCGGCGTTGTGGGCGGGGCCTACCCTCAGACAGCAGAGAGCTGCTCACAACCAGGTGGCAGCAGCCGGTACCGGTCGCTCGCATGGGCGTCGCACCCGTGGGGGATTCAACACCCACACTTTTCCAGCTGTTTTGCTCACCTCCATACCAGTCTGGTTTCTTTATGTAGCACACTAACTCTGTTTGCCTCATCTCCTTCTTCACCTCCCGCTTCTGACAGCCGATGTCGGGTTTCCAGGAGAGCAGGAGAGGGAGGGACGGAAGAGCTCGACTGAATTCATAATTTTACATCTTTACATAGCTGTACAAAGTCTGAGTTTGAGAAAGTGAAGAACAACAATTTGCAGAGGTTTATAACAGGTGCGGCGCCAGGTTTTCATTTTTGGGTGGGCCACGGTAATTTTGGACGGACCTTAAGCAGTGACTTAGTGAAGCAGGCAGGTCGCGCTAGAACATTTCATTTAAAAAGACGTCATAAACGTGTTCCCCCGTCATTTTTATTTATAAAATATGAAGTAAAAACTCCCAGTTTAATTTTCATTCATTTGTCATTAATATGTAGTCTACACCCGTGCGTTAAGTGGACCATCTTCCAGTAAACGCAAAGCATCCAGCCCATCTCTCCAAATGCGTACAATGTGCATCAGCCGCTAGTTAGGCGCGCCACGCGCACCATCAGCTACGTCAGCCCAGACAAGAGCAGAGCAACTAGAGAAAGAATAGAGGATAATTGTGTCTGGATGTGGATGGAGATTAAATTTTACAGCAGCCTGATCATCATTTAAATACGTAAACCTCACCTGTCTTCTAGTCCACGCTATCAGCATTATTTTAATTGGTGTGTGTGTGTGTGTGTATGTGTGTGTTTGTGTGTGTGTGTGTTTTCCACTTCAAACACTGGTCTAAACAACCAGACCAGCGTGTCCAGTAACATATTAATGTTACACTTCATGTAGGCTAGGAACATTTCACCTGCCGTGGCCCGACCGCTTCTGCTCCACATAAACTTTGTGCGTAATCAAATGTCTCTACAGGTGCTTTATGAGCTGAAGAGGCTATTCTGCCTCAGACTGGATGCGTAATGCGTCTCCATATTAGAGACGGGAACAAGCGCTGTTCAGCCAAAGTTTCATAATTTCATAAAAAGAACATTTTTCCAAGTGACACATCCCTCAGAGAGACCGGGTTTCCAGAACGCTTCAGTGGGAGGAAATCTTATCGCATGCACCGTGGTTCTGCGCTGCGCTGCAAACCCCTCTACAGATCTTCAGCCCACTGTCCACCGTGGGCGCTCCGAGCCGCGCTGAACAGTGTCCAGTATAAAGCTCTGATGTTCTGATGGGAATCAAGTTACCTCTGCGATGTGCGTAACGATTAAAATGTCAGCTCATCCATGCGCATTAGTGTGCGTTGGGGTAATTCTTTCAAAGCAACCAACATCCTTGAGTTTATCCGTCAATATGTGGCAAGGTGGAGAAACGAGGGCCCGGGCGGGATTCGATCCCCAGAGTCCCGGGTGAGAGTCATACGCTCTAACCAGTCAGCCAAAGGGACAACCCCTTGGCCAAGTAGCCAGGGCGCATTATCAGGACACAGTGACAGGACACACACACTGCCACACCTGATTATGAAACTTTGGCTGAATAGTGCTTGTTCCTGTCTCCAATGTGGCGACGCATCCAGGAACCTGTCTGAGGAGAAGCCCAGAATCTGACATCCTCCAGCTCAGGAAGCGCCTATGATTACGCACAAGCGTGACGCGTCAACCCGGTCTCACATTAAGACCGGGTTGGACCTGTTCAGGTTTACGCAGACAATCTTTACATTTAGAATTGGCATACAGGTGTAAAAATTAATGCAGTAAAATATAAAGCTTTTTATTTAAATATCCATTCGTTATTTTACAAGCACAGAGAGCCGCATCAGATGGATGGAAGAGCCGCATGCGGCTCCAGAGCCGCCGACCCCTGTGCTAGCCTACTTTATTGTCTCCAGCAATTTTTAAACCCCACTCAAGTGGATGGTTATTGTCCCCAGCAATTCTGAAAACAAACTGACGCCCTTGGCCAGAGGAAAAGAGATGGAGCTAAACACCCATCACCGTTTTCTAGGTCCAAATGTCTTTTGTTGTCCGTGACTTCAAATGGTGTTTTTTTATAGGGACTCTAGTATTTAGTCCTAAAGTAGAAGTGGTAGCAGCCGACTGTTTCTCCTTCTCTGATATTATTGAGCTGAAAAACTCACACCAGTGGCGTTCTGTTGATAAATACGTGAGTGTGTTTTGAATGCAGGTCCCTGGGAAGTGCAGTGGTTTGGCTAGTCCAACATCCGGATGATCCAATAATTGCTTTAGGTCTGAAACGTGTTATTGGCAAAGGATTTTAGATAAATGCCAAAGAACCACTTTATTGAATTTTTTTAATCTCCACAATTTATTTATTGTGTTAGAACATTTTTAAAAGGCATGAAAAAATGTTTTAAGCTAATTTGTTTTATAAATTTGCCATTGCAGCTTTACTGTTTACTAGTTAGTCTATATTCTAGGGTGGAACTGATTGATTTTGCTTGTAGACTGTCATTTTTCACTAAAACAGCTCTCAATCTGTTTGTTGTTCTGACTTCCAGGATTGCTCACCCACCAGGATAGTGGTCCTCCAAAGACAGTGTTTTCCTCTTTCCATCTTTTATCTACATATTAATGTCATCAGTATTACTATGGAGTCATTTTGACCCTTTTCAGCCACGTCACCTGACGTAGGGTCTGCCATGGTGGATGTCAATAGTGAGTTACACAAATATTCAACGGAGGGGAAAGAAGCGATTTAGATTGCTTTTCTTTATGCCAGGTTAGCCTGGTGCCCACTAGTTGGGGCAAATTGAGTATGGTAGTTACAAAAGTTAGTTAGCTAGCTTGGGATCCGACCTTTACTTTCCCCATGCTCCAGTTCATAGATTTGAACAAGTGGTCGATTTAGTCAGAATTCACCTGGGAGGATTTATACCGTAATATGATTACACAGAATGATATACAAATTTACAAAAGTTAGGATCCCTACTAGTTTTTGTAACTGGCTGGGTCACCAGGACCAGGTGCTACTCTCATATCTGGGAAACAGATATCTTATAATGGAGAAGATCATCATTACATATAAGTAATGTAATTTTAACACACCTAGTCCTACGTAGGAACAATATCATTAATATCTAGCATTTCACTATGGTGAACAGAAATGCACATCCACCATAGTGAAATATAAGATTATCAATACTGAATAAATATATGCACATCACATTTGCAGGGCCAGATTAACACTTTGTTGTACCCTGGGCAACAATATTCAAGGGCCCCATCATCACGACCCAAGGATCACCATTATATGGTCACATACAGAATATTTTACTGTAATATGCAGTAAATATACTCAATACTTGAATGCCTGACATCGCATAACCCGCACAGGGTAACCTTTGACCCACCTCGTGTGGACTGACCAATGAGGAAAGGGTCTTAACTTGAGGCCCTCTCTTCATTGGTCAGTCTGCATGAGACTGACTCTCAACTGACGTTCAAAGTCATAGGCAGCGAAGTTGTCACACACTCCATGGAAACTTTCAGAGAATCCACAAATAGTGGCTTTCAAATGGTTTTGTTACTTTTTGCAAGTTTAGAAAAGCAGCAGATGAGACAGCATGTCTGATAATTTAGTTTTTCATCTGATAATATTAGAACATGTCAGTAATGTCTGAGGGTCTTTTACAAACACTGTATAACTAATACTCCTGGACAGGGTATGGATTACACAGAGGCTTCTGGGGAGCCCAGTTATGGGGGGTGGGGGTGGGTGGGGTCATTTTGCCTTGGCCCCCAAAATGTCTTGAAACGGCTCTGGGTGTGTGACTGAGTTTTGAAGGTGATCTGAATTGTATCAGATGTATAAATATTACATGTGTATAACTTATTGTTTTATACAAGTAAAAACGTGTAGTTGGAGATAAATCTACCTACATTTCACTTTTCAACACTTTGTTTTGTTTTCTTGTTTTTATTTAACTATTTCCTGCCCTGTCTGTCTCTCATCTTCCTGCATCTGCTCTAAACTCTCCAAAAAATCTGCTGTCTGGATTCTTACCGTTTCACCTCATCAGTTACTTTTGAGCAGACCAAAGGGACCTCCTGACCGTAAAGCGGAGAGCGCGTTTCGATGCTGCGTCAGTGAGGTGAAATCACTGCAGCACAGGTGATGAGCTCCGCAGTGGCAGAGCGCTTCAGGCACAAATAAGACAGAAAATAGAGAACATGTGCGGACATGAACGATCGTGTGCTAATTATAGTTTTTTGGTTGCGCCATTTTGAGAATGGACCGTGCGCTGGACGCAGCTGCCTGGAGCGCTGCGCAACAACGCAGCGCTGTGCCGCTCTCTGTGCTCTCTGCTCAGAAGAGTCCATAAATGATGTCATATCGGTAGAAAACTTTTTTTCCGGCTCCCCTGGATGTGTAGGATATACAGCTCCCCCATAATTCGATCCCTGCTCCTGGATGAAAAGCCGGACATTTTCATCAATACAAGAACCTCCAGTCCGGACGCCCGGGCAGAGAGTGAAAAGTGGACATGGCCGGGGAAAACCGGACGTACGGTCACCCTAGTTTAATATAAAGCGGGAGATTACAGATAGGCCTACAGTATTTTGCTCGTGCCCTTGCTGCCCTGGGCCCTTTACAGTTCGTGGGCCCTTTAGAGTTTGTGGGCCCTGGGCAATTGCCCAGTTGCCCTTATGGTTAATCCGGCCTTGCACATTTGTCACTTGAGGTCCTTCACGGTCGGTCCCTGGCTTGCTTATGAATTATATTAATGTTAAAAGTGTAAAAGCTGCAATTCCACAAATACTTTGTGGGTTGCCAAACAGTAAGATGAGTTATTGTAACTGACTTTAAAAAGTTAGCAAGCAGGACGATGACAATAAACTACACCTGAACTTGGATTATATTTGACCCAGATAACTTCTTACCTTGGACGGGCAGCTGGCTCGGGTTTCTCCTCCTCCTCCTCCCTCTTTTCTTCTCCAACCTGTCGCTGGGCTGAGGCTCCATCACTTCCTAAATTGATTTTACTTGAACCTTCACTACCAAACAACTGTGAGATTTTAACACATTTGCCAGCATCTGTCTGAAGGGCCAGTTTATTTTTTTGTCGAATTTTCTCCGCTCCTCCTTTCCGTTTTTTGTTCTCCGTTTTGTTAAGCTCGTCTGTCTGTTTACTGAGATTCACAAACAACTGGCGGGTGCATCAGACCTCTGGCTATTGGTCCAGCCCTGAGTGTATTATTACCAATTGGCCAATCCACCAACTTTTACGAGGCGTCGCGTGGGGCGGCGCGGACAAGTTGTCCGCAACAACTAGAGGCCAGGAAAAAGAAAAAGAAAAAAACAGACACCGGCCCATATAGATGAAAGGGTTGGCCCGGCGGGCAGTTGCCCGCTATGCCCTATGGTCAGTCCAGCGCTGCATCTCGCTAATAGTTTGCTGGTTCAATGGAGGAAAATTCTATATGTTTACCATTACAACGCGTGGTTATTTGGCCCCGTGTTCGGCCCCCGCTCCGTGTCAACATGGAGCCGACACAACAGCAGGAGCGTCAACAATGGCGGACTTATGGATCTTTGACCGTGGTAGAGCAGCGAAGCCCAATATCCTTGGTCAGCTTACCTAGTTATAATTTCTTTACTAAGCAGGCCATAGGTGCTTTCACTTTGGAGTCACTCTACCGTGTTTTTCTTGCTAAAAACGCCCAGAAAAAGTTACCGGGTTAGATACTAGCATGACTTAGAACAGGGGTGTCGAACTCAAATTCACACTGGGCCAAAATGAAAAACTGGGACGAAGTTGCGGGCCAAACTCAATATTTTTTAAAAAGTGAAGGCAAATATGCACATTTTCCTTTATCTACAGATATGAATGGTTGAACTTTTTCATTTGGAAACAAACTTATTTTTGCTGTAACACGGAATGTGGAATAACCACATTACACACGAGCAAGTTGATTTTAAATAAAGCACATCAGTGGTATTCGTTACTTATGTCTCAAATATTTAAAATATTTTATTCCTTAAAATCTGCAAATATTCAGCATTTCTTCTTATTTTTTATCTTTTGAATCTTTTAAGTGTTTCTATTTTATGCTTTCTTGTTTATTCTTTATTTTTCACTCCCCTTTGTTGCTCCTGTAATGAATGTTATTGCTGCTGTGACACCAAGCTTTCCCCACTGAGGAACAATCAAGGGATTTTCTATTTTATTTCTATTCTTCTATCCATAATCTGTCCTGTTTATAAAGTAGGTTTGATTTATTTTCACAGGCCAACAACAAAAATAAATAATAGCAATTCTTTTAAATGAAAATGTAATCTCACCTTTCATGCTTTGGAGCAGAAAAAGTGCATCAAATCAAAAATGATTCAATCCCAGTTTTCTCCACTCTGATTTCCTGTGATGCTCACCTGTTCCAGCCAGACCTGCACCTGTGGGGTTGGGCTCTGAGCTGAGGAAGGAGTTCATCAGTGAGAAACAGTTGCTCACACAGGTTTGTGCTGCTGGACATGGAGAGCATCTGGACCACGCAGTTGTGTCGGGGAGGGGGATAAAAGCCGCAGCAGCCACAGAGTCATGTGACTTGAGCGTGTCGCTAAACTGGAGTTAAATGATCTCGGTCTGGAAGTTGGTCGGTGCACTTTCTATGTCAGCAGCAAACAGATTACTGAGCTGTTAAAATCCATTTCTGGGCTTCAAAGTTGGCTAATTGCTGAGTAAACGTGGCGCTGATTAAGAGGAGTGTTTTCAGTTTGTCCGAGGCAGAGGAGGTTATGCTGCAGACGCTGATGCTAGTAGCATGGATGCTAATGACTGTAAAGATACCGTTTTTTCTCCTTGAAGCATCAATATCTTCCATCTTTGTTGAAACACCTTCCTTCTGCATCAATCTTTATCTTCCCGGACATTTTGGGATGATGTGTGGACAGTTATTTTCACTTGTTGAATAAATTAAACATGGAAGTGGATACACTGCAACCTAGTGGCGAGTCACTGCACTGGGAACACAATCACCATGCATTATGGGAAATGTAGTTTATAGCCAACGTGCGCTTTGAAGCAGCACAGGCCTATTTTAAGACACTTGAATATCTCGCGGGCCACATAAATGATGTGGTGGGCGACATCTGGCCCGCAAGCCTTGTGGCTGACACACAGGACTTAGATATTTAATAATATTATCATGTTATGCCTTTTGTGTCCCAATCTGAAACATGCAACAGTAAATAACATATAGTTTGGTATTTTTGAGCTGTCACCTGTGGATTCTAACTGTAAATGTTTTTTTTTTTCTAAAATAATGCCCCAAACATTGTTTTGGCAGAATGTTGTCCTTTAAAAGAACGGAGTGCATACACTCATTGTTTCAATAAATCTGTTTTGGTCTCTGGCATAAGAATGAATGAATGACTTGTGGGTCATCTTCTGTGGAAAAACTAGCTCCTGTGCTGCTTTTTCAGGAAGTGGAGTTTAGTCAGAGGAGTGTGGGACAGAAAACAGCATGATTTTGAGTCTTACTCATTAATATTATTGATATGCAAACCGATTGGCTCTGATTGGCTAACAGAAATGAAACTCTTCCACTGCCTCCATTCACTCGTCTTTCTTGGATAAAAAAATGCAACACTGATGTTTTATCTTCACAAAAAACACAACCCTGCAGGAGTTCTGCTACAGTGTGGAGTTGTTAATGCTAACAGTTAGCTTCTACTAGCCAAGATAAAGTTACTCTCTCCTGGACGCTAAACCGACTACAACCTTCCCCGGTCGTGAGCCAAATAGGTGAGTCAGTTATTGCAAATATTTCCCTGTAGGTAGAAGACACAGGCGTTTTCCGTCGATTTCCTTTCAGCTGATAATGCAGGAAATAAAGCTAGAAGAATTTTCATGTTCGGCATGCATGTGAAACTCAGATAAACCAATCTAAAAACTTTTTGTATTTTTCATCCTTTGCTGAAATTACATTATGGCATTTATACTTTCAGTGAATTTAAAATGATTTAAGTAAAACATAAAGATTCTTAATATCTAAATAATATTTTTTTTTCCAAAAGTCATCGCTTGAAAATATTTTGGTCATTAGTTCGTCCTATTCTCTGTGTGCAGTTGATAGTTCAGTTTAAAAGGATTTTACCTTCTCAGCAGCATAAACACTATCGTTAGAGCTACTTGTTCAAAACCATAAGTCTCAAATCAAACCCCCCAAGCTGTAACAATACTAACTGATCAGTTTGGTTCATAATCATGTCAGAAACTTGTCTGAGTCAGAGACATTTATTTTTTAGCGCTGTCTGACTAAGGCTTGTCTTTTATTGTCATGTTCTTTCAACCCCAGCAGGGCTGCTCCATTGTTGCCCCCTCTATTGTAATGCTAATGCAGCGTTATCTGTGCACAGGGCAAATATGCAACGGACAATGGGGGCAGAGACATGCATTCAATTTATGGATCACTAATTGCTTTTGATGAAGTAGATAATTATGTTGTACTCTGGACTTTTGGCTCTGTTCAACAGAAAAACTCCTCCCAGCTTTTGTGTGAATTTAACATCTGTAATCAGCTAGTTTCCCAGCTTGTATTCATTAGCTTTTTAAACCATGCTGAAGCGTATTTAATAAGTATTCAACACCTGATTTTAATTCATTTTCTGACATTTTGATTCAAAACAAGCTTAACATGAAATTGCTATGTTAACTTTTGTCTCCAGATTGTCTGTGATGTCTGCTGCATAAACCATTTGGAAAATAAACCTTTGCATTTTTCAAACACACTGACCATCATGACCTCCGACGCTCTCCTGTATCCACCTGTCTGAGGTGCAGATTGGCTCAAACCTGTGTGTTTGCTTGTATGGAATGTCTTTTAAAATTACTTGAGATCTTCTCTAATGAAAACATACTGAATGCAAGGAAGCATATTGGAAACTATGACTTCAAAACAAAAATGGCCTGTTTGCAAAAATAATCAGGTCAGCAGGGAAAGGTTCGGAAATGACTGCTGTGGACGGGTAAATCTTCATTTTAAATTTTAAATCTTAACTCAGGGTTTTTATAGAAATGTTAGCAGTTAAACACAGAGATCATTTTTGCAAGACAACTTTGCTTTTCAGTGTTCGTCAGGTTCAACATGCACAGTAGACTGCATATTTGATATTTGGCAAAAACAAACAAAAACCATTGTTGTATGTGTTTTAGAGTTAACTAAATCCTCTTTCCCTTCCCCTTGTGGACTTATTTCATTTTTAATCTAAATATTAGTAACAGCATTTACTCTCATGCACAGAAAAGCTGCCTGAATCGATTAAAACACCAGGATTCTTGTTTTTCTAGTGTTGCTTTTTCCTGCTGTCTTTTTCAAACTTGCTCCGCACGCCTGATTGAAGTTGTTGGGGGAGACCGGATCGAAAGACCTCCTGTGATTAGGAGGTCAGCGAGTATGAGAGATCAAACTCACTGTCCACCTCCTCTAATCACAGACTACATAAAACAATCATAGCACCATTTAAACGGCACAGGAGTCTTGATGCGGCTTGGCACGCTCTGTCTCTATTAATCAGTCAGCTTCATGCCTTCCTACGATTCCAGGATGCAAATGGGTGTTATTGCAGAAGGTACCTTCATCTTCGTTTTCAGATAGGTTAGCACCCAGGTGCCAATTTCTCTTGTCTTACATATAGCGCAAGTATCTGATCCTAATAGTAATTAGCAGTAAAAGAAAAACATTCCCATGTTGAGAAAATGAAACTAACACTTAACAGGAGCAGATAGTTTTGTCAGACAACATTTGAAGAACAGTATCTATTGACAAACTGGATTATCTGATTCATTTACTGGAAGCTGATACCTTCATCACTCAATTCTTAAAAAATCCATCTGAGTTTATTCTGGATTCTTTCTATTGGAACATGATCCATAAAAATATGGGTGAAGTGATTTGTGGTTAGAATCATTGCAGAATAGTCATTGTTTTCTAAGATGGGAGCTTGTTTTCATTTAATTATCCAGCAGAAATATCATTTAAAACCTGCTCTGTGAACCACGTCTCTAGAAAAACCCACTGCTATTTACAGACGAAAGCTTTTAAATGTATAGTTCACTGAAAACCCATTTTGTATTTATTATTTCTGAATATAATTAGTCACTCTGAGTTTTTCATACAGGCTGAACATGAAAATAGTCTCCTACTCCTATCTCCTGCTTAAGCTTCTGATAGAAAATAGACAGTGAAACTCTAGGATGTGAAAAGATCTCACCCATCACCCATCTTGACTTACGATCAGGAAGCCTGTTGTTGGTGTAGCGTCCAGGTAGCAACAAAGAACGTCTCGGCTAGTCGAAGCTAACTGTTAGCATTAGCAACTCACCACACAGCAGAACTCTTCCAGGCTTGAGTTATTTGTGGAGATAAAGATAAAATGGAGTGATTGGTAGTGTATTGATGCTGTTGTCCAATCAGAGGAGAGATGTCCAAAGACTCCAAAACCTGCCTTCTGGAAATGGTGTACCAGTGTTTTTGCCCCCTGAGTACGACTTACAAGGCATTCCTACTAGAGACCCCTGCAAATGTACTGATTAAACATCTACTGTATAAACATCTTAACCTGCCGCCATTTGATCTGAACCCACTGCCTGTGATTTTTAATATTTGCATTTATTTTGTGCAAAAATATGAAAGTAAACACCTGCCAAATTATGACACCCACACAGAGCTGTGCAGTCAAAGGGAAGCTTCATAACACTGAGAGAAGGGGATGGATTTCTTGTTAGTGATTTTCCTCACATCAGTGATATCGTTGATTTAACCTTTTGTTTGTCTCAGCCTTCTTTATAGAGCTGGAATCTTCTCGTTTTGCATTTGTGTATTTTTTTTCTGGCGTCCTACTGTTAAAGTACCTGTTAGGCTAACCGAAAATTGCTAGTTGACAATGGTTGTGAACTTACTTCTCTGTTGGCCTTGTGATGCCCATTCAGAATATCACCACCCAAGTACAGAAATTTACTCGTAGCACAGACTTTCTGTTTTATTTAAATTAAACAGAATGTTCACTAGTCCTTGAAGGGATGCATATCACATCCATCTTTTTAGTTAGTTTTTATCAAGGTCAGTCAATGTTGAAAAGGATGGAGTCATAATCGGTTTGGTCAAATCTTAAAGAAACAAACAAAATTGCACAAACAGTTCATCAATTACATCCATTTCTGTTAGCTAAGGTCAGTTGGCTGTGGCAGCCAACTTGAATTTGATTGACTCCAGAAGTGAATCACTTCTGTAGTTTGGACTATGTGTTGCTGTCATGGCAGATGGTTGCCCATGCTGAGCCAGGTTCTGTTGGAGGTTTCTTCCTGTTAAGGGAGTCAGGTCAGGAGTTTTACTCTCTACTGTCACTACATTCACAGGATCTTTCATGGAAGTAAATTCAAAGAGTCGGAGTACCCGGCCCGGAGGGTTACCGGGGTCCCACCCTAGAGCCAGGCCTGGGGTTGGGGCCCGTGAGCGAGCGCCTGGTGGCCGGGCTTTCG
Organism: Nothobranchius furzeri; assembly: GCF_043380555.1. NCBI lineage: Eukaryota > Metazoa > Chordata > Actinopteri > Cyprinodontiformes > Nothobranchiidae > Nothobranchius > Nothobranchius furzeri. The sequence continues at coordinate 5,141,188 of NC_091745.1, read as the reverse complement.
CCCATGGGGCCCGGGGCCCAGAACTCAACGCCTTGGGGTCCTGCCGGAGGAGCTGGTGGAGAAGGCTGGGGAGAGGACGGTCTGGAGCTCCCTAATTGAGATGCTGCCCCCGCAACCCGGGCCCGGATAAGCGGAGGAAAACGACGACGACGACTGTCACTACATTTAGCAGCTCAGCGGCCTGCTGGTAGAGTGTCCACCCTGGGACTGGGAGATCAAGGTAAAATAAATAAATAAGTAAATAAATAAGTAAATAAATAAATAAATAAATAAATAAATAAATAAATAAATAAAAATGATTGGTCATACCAAAGACTTAAAAAATGGGACCTGATGCTTCCCTGCTTGACACTCAGCTTTAAGCAGTTGGATTGAGGTGTTAAAACCACCAAACAGTTCTTGATCCCCCCCTCTGGTCTTTGTAGACAGATCACTTTGTCTGGTAATGACTGACTCTGATTATGAAGCAGAATATTGACTCTGATGAAGAAATTCACGCATCCAGCCGGGAAGATTGACGCTGCTGCAGCATCAGACAGCTGGTGCTGCACGAGAGGTGTGTGGCGTTTACAAGCTCCAAACGTTGGGTTTGATGTTTGTTTAACCTTCTTTGGGACGTGATGGGAAAAAAAGCCATAAAAAAGAGGCAGATGCCGATGCGTTATATATGGAAGTCAAAGTATACCACATAATCATAAACACAGTAAAATATAACATTTAAAATGAGATTTACATATTTATATTTTAATTAAAACTTTCCAAATATAATGAAAATTTCTAAATAACGTAACAATACGAAGGAACATCTGTTGGTCAGGCTGAAAAGTTTGGGAACCACTCCTCTATGTGTTGGGCGTAGAGCATCGATTGGAACGGGTTCCAACTGTTAGTTTTTCCCAGAATCGTTCAGTTTTTTATTTCGATTCCTAGTTTAGATTCCTAGAATGCCGACCTGAAGAGGAATCCGTGGCCGATTTCCGTGAAAAATAAATGTGATCTGCAAATTGTGATCAGCGCTTTTCAGAGCCGATCACACCAGCTGTCTGTGTGCAGCACCAAGTCCCCCCTCCCCCCACCCGGCGCACAGCGGCCAAATATAAACAAACGTGTCTGCCAAACTTAGACTCCGTAATGTAAACTTTAATTCCTACAGCGTAGAGGAAACTTGTTAAAAGACGTCAACACGGTGGATTTAATAGAAGCTTTAAAGAACAAACTCTGGACGGTGTGAGGTGAGTTTGTCTCACTGCAGAAATAAAAACACACACGGAGCGTCAGCAGTCAGACGCAGCCACTCACCAACACTCGTGTGTGTGTGTGTGTGTTTGTGTGTGTGTGTGTGTGTGTGTGTGTGTGTGTGTGTGTGTGTGTGTGTGTGTGTGTGTGTGTGTGTGTGTGTGTGTGTGTGTGTGTGTGTTTGGGGGAGGGTACATTGGAACTTTGTCCCCCCCAGTTTGAAAATCCTATCTGCACCCCTGGTTCAACCAGCAAGTTTTTAAAATTGTCAGATGATTTAAAAAAGATGGGAGAACTGCATGTGGCGATAAAAAGTCACAGATGAATCAGCCTCACTCCTGCAGTGTGATGAGTGCAATCACATGGCAAAAACTACTCACCACACACACAGTATTTCATCAATGAACAAAACCTCAGAAAACCTCTTTAATTCAAAAGAACGACTGATGTCACACACAACAAGAACATCTGATTCTTCACTGTTGTCAAAATGGGACAATCAGGTCAAAAATCTGCATAACCATCTCAACATAACATGGCAACATTTAACTCATAATCTGAAATTCTGTCAGCATTAGAACTTATTTTGCGTTTGTAAGTTTTTGTTTACTTTTACCGTCCTGACTTCAAATGTTAATCAGCTGACGATGCTCATCTGATGACTTTCTAAGGCTTTCTGAGTATTTTATCAACATTTGTTCTGTGGTTGATGAGATGTCTTGCAAAAACATTATCTTCTACCGTTCAGCTTCCTGCTTCAGGTGGTAAACTGGAACAGGCGATGTTAGCGAGTGGTGTCTACTTTAGCCGAAGTAAAAAAAAAGACCCTTTTTGCATCATTAAACTGAACAGTTCTTTTTGTTCATGCAGCGACGTTACTCTTGGCTCGTTTTACGACAAACAACAACGTTTTAATATGGAGCCATAGACTGAGGCCAGCTATGTAATGTCCCTCCCTGCTGCTGTCTACGCTCTAAAGCAGCATCAAATCGCCGCTCCATTGTCTCAGGCTGGCTGGCCTGCAGATGACAGTAACATAAACTACCAGGCAATATCCTATCATCTCTGGCCACTTAGTCCTATCATTGTCGGAGGTTATTTTGCCCTTACGAGGGGCAGAAGGTTTTCAGTGTCAGTGGCAGGTGATTAATGGCTCAACACGGCTCCCTCCTGCTGAAAAGTGCATACTCAGTCTAGAATAAGATTCCCCAACCTATCACCTTCTTAGTAGACCTCCTTACAGCAGAAGAGGAATTTTAAATCCCATGGAGACCTTTGTCCCTGTGAACTTATTTAACACATTTGTTCCTTCGACTCAAAAATCCTTAATTGATTTTCATGTGGAAAGTCACATTTACATCCCTCTGTTCCCTCTTGATTAATCAAGTCTAATTAGCTTCACAAAGTGGGGACATGACGTGGTTGGAATCAGAAGGTATAGGGAGATTTATACTTTGTGTTATCCGCTGAATTTACCTGATGATAAACAAATCCGGTGTTGTTGCTGGAGAGGACCGAGATTTTGTGGCAGGAATATTCAGAAATGATTTATAGGGAGTAGGGAAGGGGGGGGGGGGGGGGGGGGTTGTTGGCACCTTTAAAAAAAGAAAAAGTATTTTTATTTCTTGTGGAGTTCAAAGAAAACAGGGTACAAGTGAAAACACTATTCAGTGCACAACAAGAGCAAGATAATGAATGTTTGGTAGCTACCCTGCTATGGAGGCCACCTTTGCATCTTGACCTTTACCATTCAAAACTATTCTTGTTGCTAAATCCCTCCGAGTCCAAGAAGCAACCCGACTCTGCTGGGGCCTATATGACTCAAATTATATCATTTGTCCAATTTGCTTCTGTTTCATCCATGTCAGGATAATTTGCTTTGGGTTTCCCCGTAATGCCTTGGGTTTTGTCTGCCCCCCTGAGAGAGCTGCAATGCTGCACGTGTCCTAGATAGACTGTTTATCAAGTGCTCCGTCTTCTGTCAAGTTGACTTTCCAGCCATGATGTGCTGATAAAACGTACAGCTTCATTTCAGAGACGATCTCAGGAGGACTGGTCCTGCGGCAGTGGCGGGGGGCCAGTTCACCTGGGGTATTAATTGGGTCCGGGTTAAAACGGAGACGAGGATAAAGACAAGGCGGGTATCATTACTCAACACCTTCTGTACAATGACAGCTTCATCTCTCCCTCAGTAGTGATCCCACTTCTAATTAATCTCATCATCTCTCCCAACAGTTGGAAAGTCAGCAGCCAAGCAGATTTAACATATGCTCTCATCGATACTCATTACTACCATAAGGATGTTGGTTTTATCGAGCCGCCTGTCAAAATCTGTTAGCATTTAGCACATTTTGCAAAACTTTTTGACCAATTTTAGTACATATCTGTGCATCGGTGTTCCTAAAACTTAATCCATGTCTTTGTTAAAAAGCTTGATGCACCGGAGTCAGACTTTCATGACTGGTTCCAGAACTCCCGTCTAATCAGAGGCCACTGAGCACAAATGGGTACCATGACACCTTTGTCTCTTTCCTCCAGATTGACCCAAACTCGCCGTTGCTGTGATGGTTCCAGCCACTTCAGATGAACAAGGAGAAATCTGTTTCTCATTAAAAACACTGAAGAGTTGAAACATCATTTTCTGCCTCCTCTTTAGCAGGCAGGGTGTCATGCTTCTCCAATTAATTGCTTTCCTGCCAAATGTATCTTTGCACATTATCTTGTTATATCTTTTGATTGCATGTGCTTAATCCTTATCATAATTGGAGTTGCACACTGCCGCTGGGCCAGTCGTGTCTCATACCAAATTAGGCTTAAAACTGTTTACTGAAATTTGGATGTTGCTCGCTGCAGCTAAGAATTTTACATCACAGAAACCAATTATGCTGCTTTATTAAAGATTAAGAGCCAGGGAAAAAACATAGATATAATGATATTTTGGTGGGCAATCTATTGTTCTTCTTTACTCTGACAGGAGATGATGTGCTCCTACGCTGAGGAGTCCAGGCACCTTGTTTTCTTTATGGGCTCTTGATAGCACATGAACAATTCCCTCTGCAAACAAATCAGTCTGCTCAACCAACCGGGCACCAGAGATTCAGTGAAGCCAGTCCTCCTCGAAGTGTTTTAAGTCTCAGGCAGAGGAGGAATAATAATCATAGCCATGAATGGGCTACATGGGTAATGGAGCACCACCTTATTTCTGCGTTTGATGTTAAGGTGTTGCATTCGGACAAGTTGTGTGATGTTAGCTCGCAGTAGAGGCAGCAAGTGGTCAAGACTGGCAAAGCTCAAAGGTGATTCATTAATTCAGTCAAATAATGGATTGTTCTTCTAAAATAGGACAATCTAAATAAAGACGCCATCTGACAATGCAAGTAGAAAGTTCAAATAGGCCTAGTTACTCTCAATTTTTAACTAGTGCAACATGTTTCTCTGTCCTGAGCTAATCTATTTAAAAAATTTGAGCTAAATTTATATTTATTACCACATTAAAGTTTGTGCTAATTATAAAAAAAATTTGCACTAAGTCTCCAGCAGTCAATGGGCAATCAGGCGGGGTACACCCTGGACAGAGAGCCAGTCCATTGCAGTATATATATATATATATATATATATATATATATATATATATATATATATATATATATATATATATATATATATATATATATATATATATATATATATACATAAAGTAGCTAGGGTAAAAACCTCTTTCTGGGTCCTGAAACCAAACAGAAACCTTCAGACGGTTCCCAGAAATCAAACTGATTTAAAAAAAAATCTGTATTTTGTATTTTAAAAGTCTCTATATGGCACCAACAAACTCTTCAAATATCCCATTGATGAGATTAACATCAGATCAGAAGAAAACATCTAATGTGAGATTTTTATATCTTGCCTAAAATGTTGACTCAGGAATGCAAGGTTAGTTCAGCCCATCCAGGTCTGGGAGAGAAGACAGACTGTCTCCTTTTCAGTGGAATAAATGATGTGCTAGAGTCTCCTTTTGTCCTGAACGACAGGAAACAGGGACCTGATGGAGGTGGAGGTTAAAAAGAGCTTCATCTATTTGGACTTCTCTTGGCTTTCAGTTGGTGGTCTCCAGGAATGAAAAGGATCACGAAGGCTGGACTTGTCCTAAATTTTGTGATAGCTTTCACGTTTTTTGACAATTTCAACAAGCTAACTTTGTGCCTCTGCTGTGAGTTTGAAAGATTTTAATCAGTGATTGAGCTTTTTTAATGGTCATAGACTTTGGTTTTGCAAACTATCATGTTTTCAAAGTTTAAATATCCAAAGTTAGGACTGAAACTCCACTTAGGTTGCTTGTCTGGAGTTGGAACAATTCTAGTGTTTTCTTTCATTACAGTAGAAGAATGCTGTTAAACTTTCACTCAGACATCCATCTTTTAGATGAATCATGAGAGAAAGTGACTTTTAAGCCTGTTTTCATTGTTTTTCCCCTCTTTGAACACTTCGGATTCCCAAACCATCGTTGGTGCTCAACCATCTGAACCGAAACCAACCAAAGACAAAACCTGAAGCCTGCCAGTTTCATAACATTTTCCATTCTCCTCCTCTGCTGCCTTTTAAAACCTGTGTTCACACAGAAAGTAAACACTCAGGATGACGTTTTCTGTGTTTGCTGTAGGCACCTGATATTTATGCAGCAGGTACATCGACTCCTCCAGGCTTGACAAAATGCCAGTATTTGACATCTTGATGAGAACAGGTTGGCTTTGATTGTGTAGAAAAGGTTTGAATACTTCTTCACATGCCTTTGTTATTGTAAAATATGAACTAAGAGACGGTGAAAGAAACTTGTTTGGTTAAATGTTAGCTGATGCCCTTTTTGTGTAACGACGGATTTGCTGTTAGTTTTAAGACAACAGAATTCAAAACCTCAGCTGTTTTTTTGGCAGTCCTGTGTCTTTTTCTCCTTCTTTTTGTTGTCGTGTGAGCTTGCATGGGCGCATGCTTTCACCGTAACACGGAGTGTGAAAATATTTGTCATTATTATGTGTTTAAAAGTAAGTTTGGCCACAAGATGAACTATATTGGAGGAGAAACACTCTCATGTCTCCTGAGGATTTTTAGTTTACTTTGGCACAACAAGAGCAGCAAAGAAGAACAGCGATAAAGTCAAGTGAGCAGTTTTCAGACAAAAATCATTATATTTAAAGATAATTTTAAGGTTTTTGTTGTGTGGAGAAGGCTCCTGTTCTTTAAAAGGCACTCATGCAGCTCCTCTGTATTCTTTAATATCTGTGCATTGGTTCAGACACGCGCTCCCAATAAACGTGATTAATGACATTTCTAAGCTGTGGGGCGAAATCCTGGCTGAAGTTTGGGGCTGTGTGTCCAGCTGTTGGTCAGATCTTCAGACAGTATTGCAGGCTCTCCTTCTGCAGTCTCTATGGAGTCATATTGGCAGACTCTGTTTGCTCTGTTAATTAAATTTCCTCTTTGCAGCAAATGAGGTCGTATCCACTATTGGTGTAATGTCTCTCTCATGTACAACAAAGGCAATGCAGAGAGTCCAGGAATCTTTACTGAAACAATCAAAGTATATCATTGTTTGTATGTGGATCTATATTTCAGAGGAGCATCACCATGGTGAAATGTGATGCTGCTGCTTGCGGTTTTTATTGCTTCAATTTTACAGACAGTTGGGATTAATGTCAGCCTCTACAGCTTCCAGGGAAAAAAAACAAAAAGAGCAATAATATAGGAGTCTTTTTCATTATTCTGTGGCTGTATCCAAGGAAATGTTTGGGTCTTTACTCAGCCTGCTATTGAAACTGTAACTGTGTGTCATTTAAAAATGTTCATCATGATTCACAACATATTGACTTACTTATGAGGAGGATCTCCGGGGCGGGAGCTCGTGCCAGGATGTCACTTCTTCAGCGCCATAAATAAGCATTTATTTATGTTACTGCGGGTGTTTTAGCGAGTGTGACTCTAACGTATGTGCATTTGGAACCTGAGGAAGAAACAAACATGACTGACACAAGCAGGTGGAAAAAGTCTTATTTGTTTACTCTGGCACCCGCTGTCAACACTGAACACCAGAGTTAAAGACACACTTTCAACTGAGAAGAAATACTTGTTGTCCTTAATTGGGAAATGCTCACTTCCAGTCATCGATTTTAGCTGCAAGCGATAAGTTAAGTAAAAGTGTCCATCCAATTAAACAGCCAAGGGACATTTCCATTTTGATATCCACGTCCTGTCTTTAGCCTCGCCTCTTTTATTAAGAAACATTCGAGCTGAAATAACATAAACGTTTTTATTTACCTGTTCCAAATCCAGGGTCCTGTATTATGCAGATATGGTAATGCCACGTTTGTCTGTGTTTTAATTACTTTAGAATTCAGCATGACAACAATATGTTTGATGGTCCTGAAAGTGTAAATATAACAACCCTCCAAATGTTTTGAGGGATCAAGCAAAACAGTTTAGCCCATTTAATAATTTATATGATTGGAATAAATGACACATTTGGGAGAAAACCACTCTGAAATATTGTGTTTTTAATGTTTGTGACATGTTTCACAACCTCATTAACTCTACCATAATAGAATAAATAGAAACAAGGAAAAACAAAGTCTGACAATAACACATGACATTTTCATGTTTTAGGTCATAATTAGATAAAGAAGGAGCCTAGAGTTCTCTGTTGCCATAATACATGCGGACACTAGTGACACTGCACACGTTCACGTATTTCTGAGTATAGTCAGTCAGTCTGAGTTTTCAATGCAGGCTGAACATGAAAATAGTCTCCTACACCTACCTCATTCAGGCAACTGCAGCTTATTCAGTATAAAGCAGCTAGAGTCTTAACAAGACTTGAGCACATCACTCCTGTTCTTGAACCTCTATACTTGTTACCAGTAAACTACAGAATCAATTTCAAAGTACTAATGCTAGTTTATAAATCAATTAATGGCATGGGACCAAAGTAAATGTTGTATCTCCTTCCTGTAAATACGCACAGCTGAAGGAAGAAGAGACATATCCTCATCTGTGCCCCAGACAAGCTGGTTCTTAAAGTCAGAGACTCTCTTGGTCAGCTTGCTTCTCACACCAAACCTTCTGTCAGGAATATTGGCGTGACCTTTGACCCAGCTCTCACCCTGGATTCTCATGTCAGTTCTCTTGTTTGCTCTTCCTTCTTCCATCTCAGGAACGTTGCTAAGCTGAGTCCCATTCTGTCCCGCTCTGAACTTGAGACAGTTCTCCACACCTTCATCTCCTCACGCTTACACTACTGTAACTCTCTTTTCACGTGTCTGAGCAGAACCTCCCTGAACCGTCTACAGGTGGTTCAGAATGCCTGTGCTCGGCTTCTGACCGAGTCCTCCAAACACACCCACATCAGGCCGCTTCTCCTCCAGCTTCACGGGTTGCCAGTCAACTTCAGGGTTCATTTCAAGATCCGGGTTCTGGTCTATAGGGCCTTACACTTCCGCTTCCGGTCGGCAACAAGATGGCACCTGTGCATGGCTTAGCCGCAGTCATCGGCCACTTTTTCAAACTTCTCTCCACTAACCTCCTCTTTTCCACCTTGCTCCTGTCTGTGATCCTCCTCAGTAGTGTCCCTGCTTCCATCTCCTATGATCACCAGACTCTTTTGTCCTTCCGTTCGTTCACGATCGCCCAAGATGCACCGAGGACATACCATCCTGTTTGTTTACCTGAATGGCGCACTGAGCCGGAACCAATCGACAGTCCCGAGCTGCCCGCCTCCGGCTATGTTTGTCCGGTCCCGGGAAAACGTCGGAGGAAAAGAGGTAGACGAACAGGAATCCAGGTGAGAATAAGACTTCTCTTAAAGCGTGGTTTATCTAGTAAACACTGGCGCGATCTTCTAGCTTCTTGTCCTTTGTTTGGTGACCTGAGCGCCACTTCCGCATTCCCGCCAGGCCGCGTTGCAGCGCGGTTCATCCGTCCAAGTTTTTTAAGGTCAGTTTATCCTCATTCCTCAGTGGTTTCTCCTCCTGTTCCCTCCATAGGTGGTTTTTATAAACACTGTGGATCTAACCCTGCTAATTTACGTCCACTAACTCCAGCTGTTTCTGTAGTTTCTGATTCCTCCACCTCACTCAGCATGGCTGTATTAAACACCCACTCTGTTAACAATAAGTCTTTCCTGCTCAATGATCTAATTCTCTCTAAAAGCCTGGATTTTCTGTTTCTGACTGAAGTTTGGCAGCAAACATCTGATTATTCTGCTCTGATTGAACTCTGCCCAAGTGGTTATTCTTTTCTTAGCCAGCCCCGGGGTTCTGGTCGTGGGGGAGGCCTAGCTGTTGTTTACAGAGACCATCTTCCATGTAGCTCTACAACCTCTGGTCACTTTGCTTCCTTTGAACTGCAGCTGATTAAAGTCGGGCGTAAGGACCCGTTCTACTGTGCTGTGGTCTATCGTCCACCTGGTCCAAACAGTTCTTTCCTTCAAGAGTTTAGTGACTTTCTATCCTCCACTGTGAAGCTGTCCAGACTGGTGATTGTTGGTGACTTTAACATCCACATTGATGATCCCTCCGATCTCTTTGCCATGAATTTCTCCAGCCTTATGGACACCTTCGGCTTTACCCAGCATGTTTCTGGCCCCACACACACCAGGGGGCACACTCTAGACCTTGTTTTTACCCCGAGTCTAAATGCTGACAGTGTTTGTCCTGAGGACGTTTATATTTCAGATCACCTTTGCATTTTCTTTAACTTGTCAGTTTCTGCATCCCCACCTCCTGCTCGCCGAATGGTTAGTTCTCGTTTTCTTAATGAGAGCACAGCTAGCAATTTTTCTGCTGCTTTTGATCCAACCTGTTCTTCTGATAACGACCCAGATTCCTTAACTTCTCAGTTTAACGAGCACTGCCTCTCCATTCTGGACAACATCTGTCCTGTCAGAACCAGATCAGTTCCTGCAGTGAACCCTACTCCCTGGTTTAATGACAGCCTTCGCAGCCTGAAGCGCCAATGCAGAAAAATTTAGCACTTGTGGAAGAAAACCCATCTCCACGTCCATCTGCGGCACCTAAAGGATCTTCTGACATCCATTAACTCTGCAGTCAGAGACGTTAGGGTTTCCTATTTCTCCAACCTGGTGTCCCAGAGCAAAGGGAACCCCAAGGTGCTGTTTAACACCATCAGCAGTATCGTGTCTCCTGCCACTCCTACAGCCTCCATCCACTCTGTTGCAGACTGTGAGAACTTTCTGTCTTTCTTTGTGGACAAAGTCAATAAGGTTAGATCTAGCATCTCTCCTTCAGCCTTATCGCTGCCTCTCCCGACTCCAACCAGGCCCATCATCCTAGATAGCTTTGCTCCTGTTTCTTTGCCTGAGTTAACCAAACTAGTTAACTCTATGAAGACCTCTGCATGCCCCCTCGACATCTTACCCTCATCTTTGTTTAAAAGTGCTTTTCAGTCCATCGGTCCCAGCGTGCTCTCTACAATTAATGCTTCTCTGGTTTATGGTCAGGTCCCTGCTTACTTTAAGAACGTTGTAATCCACCTGCTTCTTACAAAACCGAGTCTCGACCCCTCTCTCCATAGCAGCTTCAGACCTATCTCTAAACTTCCGTTCATCTCCAAGATCTTGGAAAAGGTTGTGACTAAACAACTCACAACTGCTCTTGATGAACATAACATCTATGATAGCTTCCAGTCAGGTTTTCGTAGAGCTCATTCTACTGAAACAGCTCTTCTTAGGGTCTCTAATGACCTTCTGACTCACAGTGATGCAGGGGACTGTTCTGTTCTGGTCCTGCTGGACCTGACTGCAGCCTTTGACACTGTTGACCATCACCTGCTACTGGAGAGGCTGAGAGACTGGGTAGGCCTATCAGGATCTGCTCTGGAGTGGTTCTCCTCTAGTCTCTCTGAGCGCTCCTTTTCTGTGGCTGTCTCCAAGTCTAGGTCCTCCACCACCTCTCTTACCCACGGTGTCCCACAAGGTTCTGTGCTGGGGCCTCTACTCTTACTCCTCTATCTAATTCCTCTTCAGCACATCCTGAGCTCCTTCAAAGGAATCTCCTACCATCTTTATGCAGATGACATCCAACTGTACATCTCCTTCAAGCCCCATGAGATGTCTAAGCTGCAGCTGCTATACACCTGCTTAGACTCTATCAAAACCTGGATGGCTGGGAGCTTTCTTCAGCTGAATGAAGATAAGACTGAGATCCTCGTCTGTGCCCCAGACAAGCTGGTTCCCAAAGTCAGAGACTCTCTTGGTCAGCTTGCTTCCCACACCAAACCTTCTGTCAGGAATCTTGGCGTGACCTTTGACCCAGCTCTCACCCTGGATTCTCATGTCAGTTCTCTTGTTCGCACTACCTTCTTCCATCTCAGGAACATTGCTAAGCTGAGTCCCATTCTGTCTCGCTCTGAACTTGAGACAGTTATCCACACCTTCATCTCCTCACACTTAGACTACTGTAACTCTCTTTTCACGTGTCTGAGCAGAACCTCCCTGAACCGTCTACAGGTGGTTCAGAACGCCTGTGCTCGGCTTCTGACCAAGTACTCCAAACACACCCACATCACCCCGCTTCTCCTCCAGCATCACGGGTTGCCAGTTAACTTCAGGGTTCATTTCAAGATCCTGTTTCTGGTCTATAGGGCCTTACATGGACAAGCACCATCTTACATTGGTGATCTTCTATGTCCCTACACCCCCAGCAGGTCCCTGAGGTCCTGTGGTTTCCTTCAAAAAGCAGCTGAAGACTCACTTTTTAAAGCTGGCTTTTGTATGACCTTCTTCAACCCCTCTCTCTTTATTCTGCTCTCCCCACCTATTCCACCTTCCTCAGGATCCACTGATTTCCCTCTTTCCTATTCTCTCTCTCTCTCTTTCTTAACATTTTTTCTTTAAAATCCCAATTGCTTATTTTTGCACATTTTAAATATATTTTTTAAACATTTTCTAAATACTTTTTTATATTTTAACTTTTTGTTTTTGTTTTTGTGAAGCGCCTCGTGGGGCAACGGTGGCACAGGAGTTAAGTGCTCGCCCCGTATTCGGAAGGTTGCAGGTTCGAGCCCTGCTCAGTCTTTCGCTGTCATTGTGTCCTTGGGCAAGACACTTAACCCACGTTGCCTGCTGGTGGTGGTCAGAGGGACTGGCGGCGCCAGTGCTCGGCAGCCTCGCCTCTGTCAGTGCGCCCCAGGGCAGCTGTGGCTACATCGTAGCTCATCACCACCATTGTGTGAATGGGTGAATGACTGATTGTGTTGAAAAGCGCCTTGGGGGGTTCCAGGACTCTAGAAGGCGCTATATAAAATACAGGCCATTTACCATTTTATCTTGAGAGGCGCTATAAAAATGATATTTTCTTCTTCTTCTTCTTCTTCTTCTTCTTCTTCTTCTTCTTCTTCTTCTTCTTCTTCTTCTTCTTCTTCTACATGGACAAGCATCATCTTACATTGGTGATCTTCTCAGTCCCTACACCCCAAGCAGGTCCCTGAGGTCCAGTGACCAAAGTCTACTGGTTGTGCAGCACCAGGCTATAGACCAAAGGTGACAGATCATCTGCTGCTGTGGCCCCAAGACTCTGGAACTCTCTCCCCCTGAGCCTGAGATCAGTGGACTCAGTGGTCTCCTTTAAAAAGCAGCTGAAGACTCAGTTTCTTTAGTTTTTCGTTGTGCACAGTGTGATGACGGTTTGTTTTTACTTTTGCTGACATGTTTTGATGTCACTGCCGTTTTCAGCAGGGTAACCGCCGGATGTTGGTTGTGTCTCTTCCTTTTATCCGTGGGCAGCAGAGGACAAAATCGCCCTCTGCTGGCCACGCCCTCTCCGCTGATCACTGTCCAGCGGAATGGTCCAGCGTGTAGATTCCTTCATCCCTGTTCATGGTCCTGGGTACTGGGTACACGCCTCCTTATTTCAAACAGGAAGTGACGCCACCAACATCCGGTGGTTACCCTCACAAAGACGGCAGTGACGTCAAAACATGTCTGCACTTTATAAAATATTGTTTCTTCTTCCCCCTCTTCTTCATCATCCTTTTATTTTTCAAATTCTGCAGTCTGAAGCCACTTTCCCCCCCAGCTGACTTGTCCTTCCTAATTCAGATGCATCTGGTGCATTTTTTTCCCCAGAGTACGACTTACAAGGCATTCATTCCTACTAGACCACTGCAAATGTATTGATTAAATGAGTGTTCAACACCTTTAATATGCATTTACATCACAACATTCCCAGAGGTATGTGCTGGTGTTGGAGCATTGTGGAGCAGCATTGTGAGCCAACAAAGGCCTGAAAGGGCAAAAGCAAATAATAGAGGGGGAGGGACTCATGATGTTTATTTATCGTCTGGGAAAAAAAGCAAAACACACTTCATATTTGCTGAGAACATTAATGCCTTTCATAGCAGCTCATCTCCCTTTAAATTACATTCTAACTGGCAAAAAGCATTTCAGCATGTTATATTTAGTATAATGACCATTTACCAAGTTGTGATTTAAAAGTCTGTTTAAACCTAAAAAAGATTCATACACATTTCTTTCTTCTGAGCTCTGGACCCCCATGTGTCAGAACGTGTAAGAAATGTCTGATCCAAAAGCACTTTTGGGCCACTTAAGTGGGAAAAAATAAATCTGCATGCGGTTTCCTGGTAACAGTTTACTGTGAAAAAAAGCAGCAAAAAAAAAGAAGGCAGGTTGCCAGAAAACACTGCTCATAAAGTCACTCACCGACTTTTAGCTCATGTGGATTTTTATTTTAGTGTAACTGCAGCGTATTCAGTCAGTAATTACATTATACTTTTGACAATGAATCTGAAACAAGTGACAAATAGGGCTTGTGATCACACCTGGTTACGCGTAGCATTCTGGGATGTGCACGGACACGTTGGAAGGTTGTTGAGTGTAAACAAACCGTTAAACAAATGGCACTGTAGCTGGGAGGAATCGGATTTGGGTGAAAGAAAATGTTTAATAACATTGTAGAATCCCAAAATAGATGCGGAATACACCGGGATACGTTATATAAAGATGTCGGGGAACGGTATGTGGATAAAATCAGTGTTAGAAATGGTTTTGATCCATATGAAAGACCGGAGCACCGATGACATATTGTTACGGCCACAGTTCTGCATGACGGCCATTTTCGGCTTTCTTGTTAGTGGGTTGAGCGGATGCAGACGTCCAGATGAGAATATAAACATTTTATTTGCTGGTTTTCTAGTGAAGCAATCAAAATTATCATCGTGGATAGAAGTGTAGCAGGAGAAGTTGTGTTGTGGGTCTGTGCAGCCGCATTAGCTTACCAGTGTGTGTGTGTGTGTGTGTGTGTGTGTGTGTGTGTGTGTGTGTGTGTGTGTGTGTGTGTGTGCATGTCACGGTTGAAGGAAAGAAACGTTGTATAAAAACGTACACCATCTGTAACTTACCAGAATGAAAATACTCCAGAAGGGGATGTTTGGTCGCCTTATAGCTGCGATCCGACGAGACTTTGTTATGCTAGATACTTGGTCTCCGGGGTTTTGCCTCCAAGCAGGAAAACAGTGAAACGTTAGCTTGTTTTCCTCCTTTATTCCCCTGGCGATCACGTGTGTCACCCCACAATACAGCAATGATTTACTGGAGTTTTATAATATAACCAATCAACTGATTAATAGATTAATTTAAGCCGCAAGAACGAGACTGAGCGCGCTGTTTACAGTAGTAACAAGCAACAAGAAAGGGCTCACACGCCTCCAACGGCTGCGTCGGTGATGACGCCACAATCACGAGCCCTATCAGAGTCTTTGTTAGTGACCCGTTCTTTGCGTTTAAGATAGGCATGTCCAAAGTGTGGCACAGGGGCCATTTGTGGTTCTTGGAGTAATTCTGTGCAGCCCTACAATTCTAGAAAGGTGGAATGTTGTCTCTTTGCAGACTGCTGGTGTGGATTGATACTTTTTAAAGCATTTGATTTTGCACTAATATGAGTAGTAAAAAAAAAGAAAAAGAAAAAAGAAAAAGCACCACCGTAGTCAATTCTGCTTAATCGAAGAAGAAAACCTTTGCTATATTTCTACTTTTGATTAATCTCATAGAGTGCAGCTAAAATAACTTTTTGCTGATCAAACTGACTTATTTAACTTTAAGCTACAGACCAGCCCTCACAACGTGTCCCAGTCCTTCAGCCCTGCTCAGGCTGTTTGCTGCCGTCTCAAGCAGAGACTCCAAATGGACTTTGTTGTGCTCTCGCTACTAAACGTCTATCTAACTGTTACATCACATAAAACTGTTACGATTACAAAGCAAACACACATTTTTATTAATTTTCCCTTTTTTTCACATAAATTCAAAACACACTGTAGTGTCCTGATCTGGGACGTAATTTTGGGGGGGGGGACGGGTGGGACATGTCCCCCCCACTTTTTCAAAAGGCAGTTTTGGTCCCCTGCACTTTTTTCCGTCCAAAAACAATGTTACGCTCCATTAAATGGATTTGGTTGAGCACTAGGACCGAAACGGAAACCGGTTTCCTATTAGACCCGCCCAAAAGCTAATCTATTGGCTCTGCTGATACTTGCTAACGTATTATTGGCTGTTGCTGCTGTCACTCAAGTTGGAAACAGTCAGAACGTGCTCACGTTGTTTTGCTAGTTTGGAGCCGCTAGGGAACACCGGTACTGAGTCACATCGTCAACTAGACGCTGTGTAATATCAGAGCTCAGCTCAGCTTCCATTACATAACATTTGAACAACTGTTCATTTGTGAGTCTTTGGTAGTTAGGCACAGCCAGGAGGCAGCATGTCAAGAAAACGAAAAGTGGATAAGAGACTTCTTTCAAAGTCAAAACGTAAGTTGGAACATGTGACACCCCTGCATTAAGCTCAGACTCACCTCCTCCTTCACAAACATACTCAAAACTAACTTTTACAAACTCATCTCCTCCACATAACTGACTCCTCAGACACAATTTATTCGTATTATTATAATTATTGTTTTATTATTATTACTATTATCATCATAATTATTATTACTAGTAGTAGTAGAAGTGTAACTTCAAAACTTTTATCATTTAACTTTATTGTAAACTTATCTATTGCAATGTATATGTTCACATTAAAAAGCTCTGAAAAATGAACAGTATCATCATCGTCAACAGATTTTTTAAGCTTAATGTCAAAGATGTACACTTTTCATTAGATTTATCTTATTTTTTCCATTTATTTTTTGTGTGTTGAAATGCAACAACTGTTTAAACACTTTTAAGGGAAAAAACATATTTAATATGTTTTTATACACTCAAATGTTAGGGTGATGATCATGTGTAAAACATTAGTTCAGCATGTCCTCTAACACAGCAAATGAACTAACGGCCAGATCTCAGGAGGGACCGTTTATGTATAAATAATTTTTATACTTTTGACTAGGCCTGGGAATGTAACACATTTTGCTGGACGATATTTTGTCCAACAAATTGTTGATGATAAACGATTTTGTCAACATTATCTAGACCAAAATAACCACTAATATAATGTTAATATATCATAATAATGCAAGTACACTCTTTAAAATGCAACAAATAAACCTTCATTTAACATTGAAATGTCCAGAACCAGAACTTCTAAATGAATAAAAATAACAAACAAAAATTGAATAAAAAAGGAATCTCACTCCCTGTTAGAAAATGTTGCACCAAAAACAATAAAAAAGACCCAAAACAATAAATACAATGGCCTATCCATTGTCAACAGCCAAAACTGCACTTCAATAATGATAATAAATAAAAATAATAATAGAGTTGTACATTTTTTAACTTTGATATATATATATATATATATATATATAAGGATGGAAAAATTATTGAGATGGGCACGTGACGTGTCAAGGGGTCTTTACATAACACCCCCCACCCCAAATCCGCACAAGCCTGCTGTGTCCCCCCCACTTCTGAAATCAAAATTTCGTCCCTGGTCCTGATTGAATGAAAGATTATCGGATTAATGAAAACCAGTGTGGAAAAGTGAAGGTGGGGATAATATTAGAAGTCCTCAGCTTGGGAGGAGCTGTTAAAACCTTAGTAGAGTATGAATTAATTCAGCAGAGCACACAACAATAATGCTCCCAGCATTCCCGTATTTTGCTTTGAAATGATATATTCCACTTTAATGAAAAAGAGCTTTTACAAACTAACCGTTAGGTTGTGGCTGAGGTTTCTCACTGAGGAATGAGTGCAGCTTGATGTGTTTTTGGAAAACGTGTCTAATGTGAGTTTCCTGCAGATTAAATGTGTTTATCTGGTGTCCTGGAAGTGATGATTACTCTCTGTTATGAATTAAACCAACTCCACCTAACTCGAGCCCCGTTCAGGTCCTCACTGTCATTGTGTCCTTGGGCAAGACACTTAACCCACCTTGCCTGCTGGTGGTGGTCAGAGGGACCGGTGGCGCCAGTGATCGGCAGTCAGTGCTCTCCACGGTAGGGTTGTCACGGTATGAAAATTTAACCTCACGGTTATTGTGACCAAAATCATCACGGTTTTCGGTATTATCGCGGTATTTTTTAAACGGTGTTGCATATGTTCAGAAAGCATTGATAGTCCTGTTCTACACAAACTGAAATAGTTCTGAAAAGGTTTAACAGTGTTTATTAAACCTAAAATAACACAAAGCCTTAGCAAAAGTGCAACTTTTCACAAGTAAAGGAACAAATAGCTTATTTTTCTGGAACATGTTACAGTAGTCAGTGCAGGTTTAAATGATACAAATCCAAACATTCAAAACATAAACAATATGTAAACAAATCAAAGAAACACCACTTGTTTTCTCATATACTTGTTTTCTTCATTATCAAAATGAAAATCTAAAACTCCAGTCCACACTTGACTTGAGCGCTGTACAAGTCAACCTTAAAAAAATATGTATTTAAAATAAATATCCACTTTAAACAAATTACTAAAATAACTACTACACTATGTAGTCAAATCCAAATGTTCAAGTATAAATGGCATTGAATAAGTAAACAAATCAATGACAAGGAACTAATTGTATATTTCTCTTCATCATCAACAAATAAGATGCTTCATCCAGCAACAGGGTGTCCGTGACACGGTTTAAATGCTGGCAGAGGACGCTGCGGCTGCAGTATATAGTGACTCGTTGCATTCTCCCTCAACCAAAAGTCCTCACGTCATGCATTTCAGCTAAAATGCTAATGTTAACTTACCTTGCACTGGCTGTAGAGACGTGGGTGATCGTCACGCAGATGTGCCATTAGATTCGAAGTGTTGCTGCCTTCTGCAGACACTTGTTTCCTGCACGTTCTGCAAACGGGATAGCAGTCTTCTATTAACTGTCCCTCAGCATTTTTCAGAAATCCAAAATATGCCCATACTTCCGATTTAGTCTTCTTTGAGGGCTGATGGATGTCCTGGGCGCTGCCGTCGCCTCCTTCGGCCGTTATTTCAGCTTCAAAGTTTTGGTGCCGTTGCAAATTAAAAAGTGCGTGTGCGCGCCACGGGAACTTCAGCTGAAGCGACGGTGGCTGGTGAGGGTCATCGCGCCGAAACCGCGGCCACGGTAAACCCACCGAGATAATATAGTTTTTTAAAAACTGGACGGTTATTTTTATTGTCAACTTTTTTACCGGGGTTTACCGCTATACCGGTTACCGTGACAACCCTACTCCACGGTAGCTGTGCCTACGATGTAGCTCATCCCCACCAGCGTGTGAATGAGGAAATGACTGACTGTGTCATAACGCACCTTGGGGGCAGGACTCTAGAAGGTGGTATATCAAATACAGGCCATTTACTATTTAACTCTTCATGTTTAACTTTCTAATGTTATTGAAATGGTGTGAACTCTTGAGTTATGCAGCATCATTTCTGTCTACAGATGCATTTTACATTAAATGATAAATACATTTTGTTGCCTTTTTCCTGGAGAACTGGAAGGTTTTAAAGGGGGAATGTACAATCCTGGAAAATATCATTCAAGCAAGCGAAGTGTCGACAAAATTGATTTAAAGGCCCAAGCCCCCTTCATCAGGCTCCCCATAGAGTCACAGAATCTGATGGTTGCAGAAAAGGGTTTAACACCGGACATAGCATATACTGTCAACTAGGGATGTAAGAAAATATCAATATGGCAATATATCGTGATATTATTTACCAGCAGTAATATATCGATATTCAAAAGCTGTGTATCTGATTTGTGGAAGAATTTACATGCAAACATTTTTTTATTTTCGGGGGGGGGAGGGGGGGGGGGGGGTTGTTCATTTCAAGTGCTGACCACTAGTTGGCAGCAGTGGGTTTTGTTTCCATCGTTTAAATGTAAATCCCTCTGTTATGGTTCAGTTTGGACTGTTTATTGAATTTTTGTATAAATAAATTTGGTCTAAAAATCACTAATATCGTCTGACTGAATGTATCGCAATATATCGTGATATTTCGTATCTTCTCCCCTGTATTGTGATACGTATCGTATCGCCATTATTTCACCAATGCACATCCCTACCATCTGTAATGTTTTCAAACCTTTTCTGCTATAATTCATAACTAATTCATAACATAGCTCACCTACATAACCATTAAACTGAGTGTACTAGCTAGAATAGTGTTGTGTTTTGATGGTGAAAACAAAGCAGTTTTAGCTTTCTTGGTTTATCTTAACTTCAGGAAAACCCCACATACAACAAGTCAGCATGTCCAGAACCTGACCCGAACCTCCTCTGGGCTCTCCTCTCTGTGGGTCGACACAAGAACAAATAAAATAAAAACAAATAAGTAAAATAAAAATGTTTTCAAAAATGAGGTAGACATACATTAATTTTATGGTCAAATATATATTTTAAATGAAACTCTGGAGTTGACTCAGTTTAAACCAACACTCGTGGACCAGCTGGATATGTGTTGGCACCACGTCCTGCTGCAGGGTGTTGGTTTTGGTCGGGCCCACACCGAGAACACACGGATTAAAGAGGCTGATAGGAAGTCTCTATTAAATTTGCATTAACACATTGTGTAAATCTGCTGATGATTGCCTCACAGAGACCCCGCGGTTCAGCGTTTCATCCCCAGCTCCTGTACACTGGCCAGATGGCCACTCCAGAATGAGATTGACACACTGTTTCAAACTGATTTCACGCTAGCTCTCTGGAGAGGAGACAGACCATCCTCTCTGTTGGGAATCGGGATTACAAAATAGCCAATTAAAAAGGAAAGTGGTGAAATCTTGGCCTGATAACATGGAGATTAAATCAGTTATAGTTTATTAGACAAAATTACTTATTAGAAACTCTTCCCTTCTAAACAGATTTCCATTACCAGCCCAACTCCTTTTTATCTGCCTTCTTTTATCTGATGGCTGCGCTCTGTAATTACGAATCCTCCGAATGGCAATTATGACACCAACTGGACAGCATTTCTTCATACATTTCATTTATTCTTCATTATAGCGTTGAAATACGGAACATGTTGAACAAAAAAACATCTTTGGAGCAAAATGCAGCTGTGCCTGACCTGACTTCCACACACAAAACTGCGTTTGAATTATGATCAAAGAGATGCTCACTTGATCTGTTGCCACTGAACCCTACAAAACAATCATGTCAGATTTCTAGTCTTGTTTCCCAGCATCCATCATGAGCCCACCAGGTGTCATGTGTAATTACTCTGAGAGGATGACTGAGCAGATGCACAGGCTGAGGGTGAGACTGAACCAGGAGACTCCAGCGCGTCCCGGTGTCCCAGGATAACTGCTGCTCACTCTGCTTTGGAGGCATCTGTGCAGCACCTGTGGACAGAGCAGCACCCCACCTGCTACCAGCCGTCAGCTGTCTATTTTTCCTGTGAAGCTCCAGTCCCCCCATCCCCTCCTCTTGCAGCCTTTCTCCCAGGTCGGCCAGGTTCATGAGAAACCCACCTTTAAGCTTTTCTCACCTCCCCCTTTAGTTCCTAAAGAGCTCCTGGACTGGTCCGAGGTGGATCTGTTAGCTGGGACGTCCTCTGACCCAGACGCTGCTCTGCCTGCCTCCTTAGACACTGTCAGTCTAACACCAACCTGAGAGAAATTGGCCCGCTGCAAAGCACACAGGCAGTTTATTATTATTTCCTCCCCCTGCGCTGAAACCAAACAGTGAGCTCATATCTGAAGGCGACTACTGGATCCTTTCATTCTTCTCTAAGAGCCTAAAAAGTCATTGAAATGGAGAGATATAGACTGAATTCTTGCCCTTCCTATTGTGGGCAACCATTTGTATTCATGAAATCAAAGTATTTACCTGTGAGATGAGCATCTCCGCTGTATCGGTGCATTCCCAGGAAGCTGAAATGTTGATAACATGAGGCACTAAGACCCGATCACATTTCCATCTCTCCTTTCATCTCACAATCCACAAGCCTTTTTGATTTGGATCAAGATAATCAAACCTTTGCCAGTGGAATATGAATGTGACAGTAATTGCAGCAGGTTGCTAAAAATGAGTATTTTTTTTTAAAATTAGAGCTATTTGGTATTGACAGTGAATTAAACACCTTCACTTGCAGTTGCTAATGCAGATACCCATTTTTTAGCAGCCAGCCAGGATTCACACGTCCTGCTGGAACCAAACAGACACATTATATGTGATTAACATGAAGAGCTTTAAATCATCTCTGGATTCACGGAAACATTTTAAATGTGGATTATTTTACTTTTTAAAAGGTTTCAAGGTGTAAAGATTAAAAAAAGTTCAAATTAATATTATTGTAATATTGCAATTAAAGGGAATTTTGACTTTTTATTCACACATATCCATATTTATTATTATTATTATTATTATTGTTTTTGTCTGTGATTACAAAATCTGTGCAAGATTTCCCTAACCTCTTAATGTGTAACCATCATTCTCTTCCCACACTGTCCGGGCATCTTGCTGCCAGAGGGTGATTGTTGGCAGGTCTCTAAAGTTGCAGTGTCCACCCGGCTGACGGCCACACAGTTTTAACTTGTTGGCCAACTCTGATCCACACAACAACAAAAAAAAAAGCTTCAGCTGTTGTATAAACTGCACAAAGTGGCTTAATGAAAAACTGGCATTGTTTCTTTGTGCCATCCATGGCAGAAGGACATATGTGGAGCTGCTGCCTCTGGTAATTTTCATATGCATGTTCATATGTTACTCCATACAGAGGAAAATAACGGTGTCGGAGCAGAGACCCTCAGTGCAGATACTGCACAAATAAGCATTTTGATGAGGGATATTGGAGACGGCGTTTTATTTCATTAGAAGGTAAATTAGATGAAAGTCTCGATCTCAGCAGAGCCTCTGGCAAGCTGACAGACACCAGGCTCTTTGATTTGCAGCTCAAACAGAACAGCTGACTAACAATGATTTCCCTCTGGGATTAATAAAGTATTTTTGAATTGAAACCATAACGAACAAACCAAACTGTTTTCATCAAGCATGTGAGGAGCCACTACGGTCTGTTAAATGTGATGTAATGTTTTCTACTTTAAAAAAAGGTGATTGATTAACGCAGAGAAAATGTAAGAATGTAAAACACTGCACACCGTCAGACTTTAATTTAATCTGATTTTTAATCATTTTCATTACAGGCCATGCTTGGATCCCATTTTATTGATTCATTTTATTCTATTTTATATTGTGTTTTAATAAGTTCTTGTTTGACTTACTGTATAAATAAAGATTGAGGTTATACGTTGTAATTACAGTTAAAATAATTAACTGTTGATCCAACTTGTGTAAAAAATAAATAATTTAAGAGCATAAATCAAGGCTGCGCAGTGGCGCCGTGGTTAGAGCTGTTACCTTGCAGCAAGGAGGTCCTGGGTTCGCTTCCCGGCCTGGGATCTTTCTGCATGGAGTCTGCATGTTCTCCCTGTGCGTGCGTGGGTTCTCTCCGGGTACTCCGGCTTCCTCCCACAGTCCAAAAACATGACTGTTAGGTTGATTGGTCTGTCTACATTGTCCTTAGGTGTGATTGTTTGTGTGCATAAGTGTTTGTCCTGTGTGTCTCTGTGTTGCCCTGTGATGGACTGGCTCTCTGTCCAGGGTGTACCCCGCCTGATTGCCCATTGACCGCTGGAGATAGGCACCAGCCGCCCCCCCACCCCCCACCCCCACCCCCCGCGCGACCCTGCGTTGACAAAGCGGGTTCAGAAAATGGATGGATGGAAGAGCATAAATCACTGAGTGTTATAACAATATGAATCTTTGTTTATAATGGTGCATTTCATTTCCTGTTTTCTTTTTAGTTTTATAAAATAAATTGTATTTCATAGATCTAATGTTTCACCGGCTTCAGCTCTGATTAGTGATTAATTACCCTTTGATGCATGAATTCTGAAATCTTCAACCACGATTTTTTAACAATTTTTTTCATTCATCTTTAGGTGTGAATGAAACAAGTTTCAACAAATATTTTTGTAACATTTAATAATTAATAAATAATTTATTACATGTCCAATACAGTGGACATTGTGCATTCTAAACATGAAACATGTTGTAATGACTTACTAAAGTCCAAATGTTGGGGCTAAAATGCAATAAAGTCTTCAACAGCTGTGCTTAATAGCAAAAGTAAATAAATAACAATTTTGAGTACCTGTCCACTGTAGCGACCGTTATGCACCAAAGGGTTAAAATGTGATGCTAGTGAATCGTCCTGGTGAACGTTTACATTTAGATTTATTGATCCATGTGGTTTTTCCTCCATCAGTTAAAATGTGTTTTTAGAAAGAATCACATAATCCAGACAAACATTACAACGCATTAATGTTGCAGAAACTTTCTGTAAAACCAAATTCTGCTCCAGGTTTCTGCATTTTAAGAAATAAAAGACGTCTCTGAAAGAGGGATGAGGATGCTGAAAATGATGAGTTGTCTTTGTTGTCACACACACACACACACACACACACACACACACACACACACACACACACACACACACACACACACACACACACACCTAAATATCTGACAACTTTTCATTTCTGACTTGCACTTTGTAAATTTGCTAATCCGACTATTTATTGAACACTTTAGCTTTAACAATGCGGCAAGGCGAGCGTTTATCAGTCTTTAAATACAAAATTACCTGATAATGTCCAAAACACCATTTTACACCCAAAAAGTCAATAAAACAATCTAGTTTTCATTCATATTGACCCAGATCTGTGTGTAAATCATTTCCATGTGGTGCATTTTTAAACCAATGTCACCTCTCGTGCACAGCACATGCATTTTTATGCTGAAAGTTGTGCCTTTTTGCACATTTACTGATCCCATTTTCCAGCTGCTGGTCCAGATTTGTTTTCTCCTGGTGTTCTGGCGAGAGGAGCTGTCGTGCTCTTCTTTACTCATCCAAAGCTGACAATCTTACTTTATTGAGAATGGAAAAGTGACGGCTAATTGATTTTACAGTGATACCGATGGAAAGACAATGAATGTGCCATCAATTCAATCCGCTATTTAATGGTTCCAATTTAGTCCACAAATGCTCACTAAACTAATTTCACTGGGTGCAGCAACCTGAAAAGCTATCATATCTCTAATCTCCTCCTATATATTCATAAGGGGAAAGGAATTTAGCCAATTCCAAGGTGTGAAGATGATCTGTTAGTGCGGTGTAAATGTTTAGAACGCTGCGATTGAGTTCATTTATAAGGATATGAGGAGTTTTATTGGCAGGGTCAGTGAAGTGGAACTGTTGGATAATAGGCAGTTACAGAGAAGTGTTTGAAGGCTATGAAGCATAGAGATGTAGGGAATAAAATGCCGGGACATACCGTAATCGGAAGCTAAACTGAAATTCTGAAACGGCATGGCTGTTAGATTCCCACTGATAAAAGGTTTGGTGGCAGAGGCCATTGCTGTTCAACCATCTATTTACTTGCCTCTTCTAGCAGGAGTAAGAGGCAGTGAGCTGCATGTGCCAGAGCGCTGTGAGAGGTGGACGCAATGGGCTCCATTCTTCCATCAGAGCTTCTCAAAGCCAATCATCATCTGATATGGCTCTGACTCCACAAAGAGAACAGGATGTCAATATGGCTATTCTCTCAATAAAGGGGGAAAATACACACCAGTCCTTCAAAGATGACTTCATTCAATTCACAACGCAATTCGGCGCCCATCAGTGTGACCCCAATACTTCCACTCCTTCTGTCGCTTCACTTCCTTTTAGCCCCATCTTTCCATGTATTCCTCCCTCTTAGTGCCACACACACACACACACACACACACACACACACACACACACACTTCTTTATTTCCACCCACTACCTCCTTTTCTCAGAGGTCCTTCCTTTGTTAAAGCTGAGGACGCATAACTTTTTTCTGTTTGTTTTTGTGGGCGGTACACCTTTAAGGTCAGATGCCCTTATTCCTTTATTTTTTTATGCACTCATCTGTTTTTTATTCAGTTGCCTGTGTTTTAGGTATAATTTAGGCATGATGGTTTTCAGCAGAGACATCCTGCCACCACAGAGGGATGCAACCCCCTGGAGTGCCATCCTTTGTGCTGCAGCAAAGACCGTTCCCACCTGACTGCAGTTTGTTTATGAACGTCAATTTAGCCCGTTTCAGCAGTCAGCCCAAAGAGATGTCATAGGGCTAAACCGATCTGTGTTCACCCAAACACAATCTGCAGACGCAGTTCTCATTTTTGCAACAACAACAACAACAAAAACTTGAGAAGATGATTGTTTTTATCCTTTTTTAAAACATAATTGTTCAAATATCAGCAAAGTCCGTCATGCAAAGTGATGTCTCTAGAGATGGAGGTTTAGCAATTACCTTGGAGGAGAGGACACCTCCTTCTGCACACACAGACCTGAGAGCTGCTTGTGTCAGAGCTTTATGATTAGCTTCCTGTGATACTCCTTTTGGGTATGACAGTCCTGCATTCAAGCACAATCTCCCGAGGAAGAGATGTAAATATGCAAGATACACTGTCACCATAGAGACAACACTTCAACCTATTGCAGGCTTTGGGGAGAGCCTCAGCCCTCTGTGAGATGCTGATGGAAACAACCTTCACGTTGTGTGTGACAGTGAGATAAACTGATAAAACCTACACAAATGTGAACATGCCTGGCTGCTTGCTTTTGGTGATTTAACAAAGAAGTGAAATTATATATTGTCTTAATGACAAATTTCAATTGGAACATATTGTTTCCTTTTCAGACTAAAGTATCTGTAATAAGATTGTGTTTTAAGTCTCTGTCTTGTTGGTTACTTTTATCTCTCCTCACGTAAATCATGGAGCTCATCGGTCAATCCTTTAAATAAGCTCCCATTCTCATAATTTCACTGCGTTTCTCCCTTTTGTTTTAATTGCAAAGTAGATTGTTTCCTTTTCTCATTTTCATTTTTGACAGTTAACGCTTTTAGTTATTTGGTTTTTCTCGCTGGCCACTCTGACCCGATTTGCACACTTTTATCCGAGCCGGTGTGATTTGGACGCCAGCCGACGGTTTGTTGATGAGACTGACCCGAGTTAACGGTCTGCTGTTGCCAAATGCAGATGCTGCTGCAACAGAGGCAGGGAAAACACCTTTAATCCCTGACAAACAAGCATCTTTGACTGCGAGCGGGGTTTCTTTGTGTGTGTGTTGGGTGGTGGAGCCATGTGAGGGACGAGGTTAAACACAGGGCCCCCCCCCCCCTGAG
This sequence comes from Nothobranchius furzeri, assembly GCF_043380555.1. Classification (NCBI taxonomy): domain Eukaryota; kingdom Metazoa; phylum Chordata; class Actinopteri; order Cyprinodontiformes; family Nothobranchiidae; genus Nothobranchius; species Nothobranchius furzeri. Next base: position 5,114,309 of record NC_091745.1, on the reverse strand, counting down.
TAACCACGGGAGAGCAGCTCAACACAGATAAGGGTGATCATGCTGAAAATGACTCACAGGTAAGACCTCTATCTCTGGAAACCCAGCTAGAACAAGCTTTATCAAGCCTGGTCCTGATCTGGATCTTAAAGACCAAACTGCCTGAATTCCCCCAGCAGAGAGGTTACAGAGTGGAGCAATAGATGCTTTGCCGCGTTTCAGATGGAGGGCTTACCTTCAGCCAGATGGACCCACGGATTGCCAAGAGAGGTCATCTTTGTACGGATCCCACTCATTTATCTATTTATCAGTTTATTTTCTCGTTCCTACTGAAGGGTTTGGCACTGAAATCCGCTGGTTGGCCAGGAGTTTTGATTTTCCGTTTTCACCATCTGGCTCTCAGAATGTCCTAACAGCGCGACAATGCAGGGTTTGTTTGGACGATAAAATAAAACAATTGCAAATTAAAAGCAGAATAATTACCGATTGTTTTCTCTCTCCCTCTTGTTTTTTGTTTTTTTTTGTTTTTGTTTTTTGGTTGAAGATCTGGTTTTAGCTCCCTCTGTCATAAAAAAGATATTTTTTCACCTCCTTCTGCTTCACTTGGAAGACGCTGTTCGCCAAAGCTCCTCTCAGGTTATCTGAATGTGTGGCGCTTAAGTGCACAAACCTCATTTTCAAATTTATTTCAATAGCAGGAAAGAGATAACAGCGTTTCGGTGAATCAAGAGTATTCACTTTCAAATCACACCATCCAAGTCCCAACACACTTGACTCGGGATTAGGAGAACCCGATTAAAAAGCTCAATTTAATTAGAGTGAATGGATAGATCTAGCACTTGAAAGAGCAGTAAGTACGGTCCCACTTATGGAGAGATATCTGCTGGCACACTGAGGTCCCTACACCCCAGGTAAAATTGAAGATGTAATCTCTCCAGTGCAAGAATAAACTGGCCTGGCTGCCAGCCAGGGATGCACAGAGGCTCGTGATGTGCCTAGCTTTCCAACCACAGGCTGGAGCCTCGTAGCCTTAATGCAGATCAATTATAGGGCAGAAGAAGCACTGTCACATACGATTCACAATATCATTTTCATGCTCTTGGAAGCAGTTTGGCAATTGTTCCCTCTTTTTACATCTGCTAACCAATCGGAAGGCAACATGTCAACGTGAAAGACAATTTAATGGTGTGACAGTTAACCAGCGAGCGCGATGTAGACGAGATTTTCCCAGCAGTCTCTGTCTGTCATAGCCTGATATTTATTTATGTGCTGCATAGCCCCACACAAATAAAATGTCACATCTCATTTACACATCCCACCCCTTTTGTGATGCAAAGATTTGCTCTAAATGCTAACTGTGGGGACCGCTCAGGCTGATTAAAGGCCCCTTGAAGCGTGTTCAGATAATACACGGTGTGTGTGTGTGTGTGTGTGTGTGTGTGTGTGTGTGTGTGTGTGTGTGTGTGTGTGTGTGCGTGTGCGTGTGTGTGTGTGTGTGTGTGTGTGTGTGGAGGACAGAGATGATGCAGTGGTTTATTTCCTTAAACCTTTTGTGGAATGAGTGTCAGCGAATAGAAACCTCACATGAATACGTCTTGATTTCAAAAAGGACAGCTTATTGCTTAGAAGTTGCTCAAAAAGAAAGCTAATTGTTTTTAGCACATTTTCACATCAGAGTTTAAAAAATTTTATGGAAGTTTGCAAAAAACAAGATGTTTCCTTTAGTTTATGAGGCCAACCGCAATGAAGAAGCCTTTTCATAATTCCAGATGTTCTTGTTCACTTGAAGGCTGGTTCATGTGGATCACACAGAGTAAGAGGATGAATAATTACTGGACCAATAGTTTAAGAATTTTGGCAAGTTTTTGAATATCTGTGCTTTAACAGAACACTCCTGGAGCTTTGCATTGCTCCATTTTATCATCATGTCACCAAAATAAAAAAATGTCCTGCGCTTACTTAGAAGAAGAGACAGCTCGCCTGCTGCAAACTTTCATAAGGAACTCAGGGGGTGTTTCCCAATGCCAAGGAACCTCGCCTTGATGTTTTAACCCCGCCCCGGTTGCCCAGGAGATACCTCATCAGGAGCCACCAAGACATGTTACGATGTTCATGTTCCACCGAAGCGTGTGTTCTCCGTTTGTTAGCCGTTTAGCTAGCTGAGCAAGGATGCACGGGAGGTGTCTTGTAGCCTAGCCTTGGTCAAAAATTACCGAGAATACACCGCAGTATTTTCAAAAGGATAGCGGATCAGAACCCGGCAGCTACTTCGAGGGCAAAGTTCAAGTTTAAAAGTAAGTCACCTAAAAGGCTCATTATATATTTATATAGAAACTAATATGTGTAAAATATTACGTTGTCTCCCGTGTCACGTGATGCAAGTAGGTTCCATTTAACCGTTGTCTTTGACCAAGGAAGGACAGTGTCCTCGTAAGCAAGGCGCCTTGAGATTGAGAAACACCCCTTGTTTGCATCAGTGCAAACTGATGCCTACAGTCTGTAGAGCTGGCAGCGTTTTCACTAATTAATATGATTTTTGCTACTTTTATTTTAGGAAATAAAAAACAGTATTACCATTTTAAAGTAAATATTACACATGACAACAATCAGCAATAAGGTGAGTGTTTGCCACCTCGCCGGTTTCACATAGACAAAAGAGGTTCCTGGTGTACTTGAGTGAGGCCAAGCGATTCCAAGAAGAGGACAAGAAGCTCTCCTCATCCTTGGAGGCACACGTTTTTTAGAAAATAAACACACAGCAGTGCCAAAGCCATTTCACATTGTGAAAAGGCGACAGTCCACTAATCTATGAATAGGGCGCCGAGGAGCCCCGGTGACAAACGTTATCTCAGTGTGGCATAGAGGGTTCAGACCCATTCAGCCCCCGACTCACAGGCCACTGCAAAGATTATGTCACCATAATCTCTAAGCAAGCTTTTTGTTGCCTCGATGGCAGGTGATTCTCTGTGTGAGCAAGGCAGACCTGCTCGGGCAGCGAGGAGAAATTATTATTTATACTTGACCTAACAAAAGAAGTTTGGACAGCCTGAGTGTTGTCATCTTGTATGCACACATCTGAGGTTTGGGGAGATTCCTAAGAAATAAAATGACAGTAGCGCACGGATTATGTTTTCATATCAGATCTTAGCATTTACTAGTGTTTGTGTGGCTGTAGCTGGGAAGAGGAAGCAAATGTTTTATTTTTTTTTCTTGTAGGTGAACAAACATTTTCACGTGATAATGTTGTGTATGTTTGGCTGTAGTAAATGGAGGTGCACTTAAAAGGCACACGCAGCCTCTCTGATCCCACAGGGAACGCAGCTTTATGAGAAAAGGTCGCTTTAATTGATTGCTGCAGAGATATTGATAACCTAAAAGCAGCTGTCTCCTCACCTTTATTAGACGTAAACGTCAGTGTGCCAGTTCACCATGTGGCCACATGCAACTCCAGTTGATTTCACCGGCATTGTGCGATTTAATTGGGTTTGTATCTTCTTTAATTTAAGCGATGATCCAGCTTCGGATGGGGTCACTCACAGGGTTACGACTCACTGTAAAGTAATTGAAGTTCCCTCATTTGAGGAAGGTTGGGGGAATAATCGCTGGACGCTCAAGGACACAGAACCCAAGATGTCCAGAAATAAGACAGGATTAATTGAAAATCTTAATTACTTTCTAAGGGCATAAACATCTCAATATCAATTAAAATGCGTTTCCTCTGCACTTAGAGGTGCAGCAGTTAATTAGATGTAGAGACTGACAGGTGAGCTCACCGGTTTTCAATATAAGCCCTTCAATTGAACCGCTATGATTTAAGGGAATAAATAATGCATGCAAGGCTTTGCTAACTGACTTTTTGAGCAGTTTTTTTCCCACCTGTTATGTGTTCAGAGTCACTAATTCAAAGTTGAACGAAGTTGAAGGTTAGACAGATAAAATAAAGCAAGCCGCATTTCCTCTGTAATTCGAGTTTCTTAAATTATGGAGCGCATATTAAGCTGAGTTATATGACTTGGGCCAACAGGGAAATAATATCCTCCAGCCACTTTGCTAGTGCTGCGCGGTTGACTGAGCAGATAAAAGCTTGGGTAAAAACGGCTACTGGATGAGGAAATGTTTGGAGGTGTAACAGTCATTGTTATTCAAGGGACACCCTTCCACCGCAGCCGGCAGTGTGGCCTTGAGACCTGTCTGTCATCTCTCTGAATTTCACACTCCCTATTTTCCCCCAGTATTTATTCATTTATCTTTCATTTCTCTTAATTCTCATTTTTCTTTTGGGAATTGTTGAAAGCCCTTTGTTTCCCTGTCCGTTATTTCCCCCCTGCCTGCTCCTCCGGTGGCCCGCTGCTTTTTTCTGCTTCGGCTGAGAAAAGGAACCAGTCATGAGCCATTTAACCATGGGAAGGCAGGAGGGGCCCTCTAAACTGGTATTTCTGAACCAATCTAGGTAGTGTATTCGAATTGCAGAGTAACAAATGGACAGTGGAAGGGGTTTGTAATGGTGATTAGAGTCTGAAATTGGTTCAGATTTACAGTGTCAGTCAGAGATGGAGAGAGAGGAATAAGCAGTCTAAGCGGTCTAATGGATCCATCAGCTTGCTTCGGCTGCTCAGTGGGCCGAGTGGGGTCACCAGCCATCCGCAGGCACCACAAAAGCACTTCAATTTTGTTAGGAAATGTATCAATTTAACTGACTCGAGCGGCACACTGAAAACCTAATGAATCTGGACTCAATTTTCCAGCACACTGCCTCTATGAACCGGAGGAAACAATGTTGGTGGTGAAGGGGTGAAGCCGGGCCATCGCGATTGGCTGGTTCTGACTTCCCAACCCATCGGCGCGACCAGTCAGGAAAACAGGGGCAGGCTTCCGTTTATTTAGCGACAGCGGCGGCGCCGGCTGCTGTCACTCATCTAACAATCACGTCATTAAAGGTAAATTGGCTTCTATTTCAGCGGGATGATAATGCTAATTGAGTGGCAAAACATAATACCATGAACTGTTGTGTGCCGTTAAAGGGGAGGAGGGGGACAGATTAAATGGCCGCACAATGGTGGGCGTCGGGCATGGCAGATGTTGCTTTGTGCTGAGGACTGCTCTAACATATCTCGTGCTTGTCAGGCCCGGGCTTTAGAAGAGACTTACAGGACAGGGGACCAGATGGTCTCATGCAGCGGCTGAGTAAAACACTTAAACAGCAGCACAGTTTAAGGGCAAATCAGCTAAAAGAAATGTTGGTTGGTAAATAAAAAAACAGGCGGCCTGCTTTATCGATCCAGCTACCACGAGCCAGACTCGATGGCCTGCTAATGAAGGGATTTAGCAGCCAAGTTCTGACCACAGCTCACCTTCCCTTTTTTTTTTTATTTGTTGGCTGCAGGACAAAATCAGGAGGCAGCTCATGGCCGGGGTCAACGAACACCCTCTTTATTCCTTCACAGATTGAATCTAATGTTGTATAAGTAGATTAACTAACTCAGCTGGCACCCATTTGCAGGATTACCCTGACACTATTTTGAATCCTCAGTAGTTTTTTTTTAGCGTGCAGGACGTTATACGTCCACCCTGCCTGGATATAATACAACGCTTGCTGTCAGGCTGTTATGAAGTTAAGAGGCTGCCCCTTCACTTGACCCCACCATTATGGTGAACACTGATCTCATTTGACAAGGCCTGCTGGAGCGGCCCTCCATGTCTGACAAGTCTTTGGAGGGAATCCTCCTCACCGCGGCGTTAGTATTAAATTGATTGAAAGTGAAGGTCCTGCTTTGTAATCAGCGAGCATCGGGTCCAGGAACAGACGAGTCACCTGTTTTGGTCACATTGAAGAAGAGGAATATTGAAAAGGTGTTTATAGAAGAACTCTTATTTCCAACCACCATAAAACAAGACTGAAGGGGAAACAAGCCTTTCGTTATCTTTAGGAAACAATGCCACGCAGCTTGATTTATTTCTCGATCTCCATTGACGGTTTACTTCTCGGACCGCTGCCACCCAAATGACGCTGAAATTGCTCCTAAGACATCTGAGTTTTGACTAAGCAATCCTTTCTGATCAAACAGACAGAAAGATTAGTCATGATCCAAACAAACCCGTGTGTGATATGGGATTCCTAGATATTCTGCTGTCTTCTCTGTTTTTCTTCAACGACAGCAAAAGCAGAGCCTCGTTTATTTCAGCGGGAACAAACATAAACAAGCGGACAGATTTGTGTTAAAGCCCCGTGGAACCGAGAGGCAGAGATGCTATTTTGCAGGTTTGCAGTGGCTATTTTATTTTTTTTCTCTCCTGTCCATCCCCAAGGTGTTTGACTGTGAGACATTTAATCGAGGGACTAGCAGTTTCATATCAGTAACAAAAATCAAATAATGCAAGATGATTTACTCCCCCTAGCAACTAGGGAGCGTACTCTTAGCAACCAGCCAAAGCCCCGGGCTTCGGTGTAATCAGCTTGAAAATATTTCAATTATTGTGTTGATTTTAGTGGATTTGAGAGGCGGCCGGTGAGCGCTTTAGTACATTCAGCCCATGACCTGCAGAGGAAAGCATTGATTTAAACAGGTGTCAGAAAGAAAACGTAGAGGCAATTTAAATGGGAATGGGATAGCAAAGTCATTGAGCATTGTTCTGTGTGTGTGTGTGTGTGTGTGTGTGTGTGACATCCACCCGTAGCTGTCAAATCAATGCAGCTCAGGTGGCGGAGGAAAAAAATACCTGGAGGAATCATCTATTTGTCATTGACCAGTGGAGCAAAAGGATTGCTTTTATTTTGTTGCCTTGTCGTCTCCATCGCCCGGCCAAAACAAAGTGAGACTCTTAAGCTCGTTAAACTGATTGAAGAGCGATTGATTCTTCACTTAAACAGTCCGCGCACACGTTATCCGGAGTAAAACTGTGGTGTGTCGGCAGCCATCATTCAGCGTGACTTTATTCAGCTTCTAATGTGAAAGTAATATTTGGAGAAACGTTGATGGAGGTGTTTCACATTTTCTTGTTTTAAGGGTCGGATTGTATGAACTCCTGCATGGCAATTAAAATGCAGAGTAGTTAAAACACGTATGCTGATTACCACTGCTGATCCGAGGTCAGGCTATGGAGGTTAGGGGTGGCCAGACTCCTCCTCCTCCCTGGGGACCTCTAGGTGTTCCCTGACCAGGAAGGATAGATGATCCTTCTCACAAGTTCATGGTATGTCCTGGGGTTTCCTCCTGGGATGTGTCTAAAGGAACAAGACCTCCAGCAGAAGTTGACCGGGAGGCCTGTTAGTGTGATACTTGATCCACCTCAGGTAACGTCTTTTGCTGGAGCGGGGCAGCGACTCTACTTTGGCCTCAGACCCTGTACACACGCAGTCAGCCATCCCACGAAACAAGATATTCTCCTACGCTTTGGCCTGTCATCCACATGAACATGAAGAACTATGCCACCAAAGATGATCGTTTCAAAAACCTTCCACCAAAATGGAGATTTGCACATTCTCTGTTGACAGCATTTGCTTGTGGACGTAAGTAATCGGGTTTTAGGTTCTGCAACATCACTGCCTGTGACAACAATGCTCTGATTTTGCATGTGCGACCGGTGTTTATACCTCCTTTATGCTGCAAACTCAGTTACTGCTCTATGTACAAGATAATAATAATAATAATAATAATAATAATAATAATAATAATAATAATAATAATAATAATAATAATAATACATTCTATTTAAAAGCGCCTTTCAGGACACCCAAGGTCACTTGACAGGAAAAATACATTCAGTAAAATACATTAAAACAACAATGAAAAAACAATGAAGAACAGAACATAGAAAAAATAAAGCTATTCAAATAAAATCAGAGGTCATAGGCAGATCTGAACAGGCGTGTCTTGAGTCTGGATTTAAAGAGGGTGAAACTGTCAATATTTCTGATGTCTGGGGGGAGTGAGTTCCAGAGACGGGGAGCACAGCGGCTGAAAGCTCTGCTCCCCATGGTAGTGAGACGGGCAGGAGGAACAGCAAGATGGAGGGAGGAAGATGATCTGAGAGAATGGGGAGGGGGTGGTAATACTTATAAGGTCTGAAATATATTGAGAAGAGAGGTTGTGGATGGCTTTGAAGGTACGGAGGAGAATCTTGAAGATGGACCTGAATTTAACTGGAAGCCTGTGAAACTGCTATAGAACCGGGGTGATCACAGGTGAAGGATGATGTTAAGGGCAGCGATGGCCCACCACAGTCATATGCCCAATGAATGTGTTTCAGTAAAGACTCTGATTTGGGGAACTTTTCTGACAGGCTTAGCAAGCCTATGGACGTGCTTCACAATGCACTGGATTTTTGCCTGAAAACAAGGTGGTGTGGACCCAAAGTTTTTTCTAGATGGGCAGGGGAGGACATTATGTCTACCACAGCCCAGCTATGCATGTGCGTGGCCTGAGCCAACCTACAGAGGAAGCTCATTTCAGCTGCTTGTTTTAAGGATTTAGTTCTTTTGATAACAACTCAAATCTCATGACCTGAAGGGGTGGAACATAGACGGGCCAGGATATCAACACTGTCATTTCTACAGACTGGAGCAAAAGCCTCATTACCACATGTGAAGTTCTGATACACTGGACCACCACTTGCTTAATCACTCACTAACAAAACACCAGGATACTGAAACTCCTTCACTTGAATGTTGAAGAAAAGTTCCATCTTTTTCCAATGGAGCATGCATGGAGTGGGGCACCTTCCTGACCTGGCAGGCCAGACTAAATAAATGTATTATTTAGTCTGGCCACGCTCCATTGACAGCTCTCGGTTGTGGGGCGGGTTCTACCGTTGTCTTTCAAATGATCTCCGCATTCCACTGGACAATGAATGTGACATACTCTTGTTTCACTCTGTTGCATCATCCCACCCACCAGGCATATAGAGTGCCCTGATTGGCCCACAAAGCGGATAAAGCTCTGTGATTTGTTCACTAAGCAGATGGAGCACTATGATTGGCCCACCATTATGGACCAATCACAGCTCTTTATGTGTTTGAAACCCCTCTAGAGAGCTGTGATTGGCTAGCCAGAGTCCTGGTAGGAGCTGCAGAGGTTCCAATGGAGCATGCCTAGACCAAACTTTGCAAAGCAAGAATTTGGTCTAGTTCACTAGGCTAGCACCTTCCTGACCTGGAAAGAAAGTTTGTTGTTGCTCTAGCTTCTGGAATCCAGCTTGGCTTAGCCCAAAACCTGACTTCATGTGGCCTCCATGTGGGTGCAAATATGTTTCAGGTGGCAAGCAAAGAAGTGGATCTGGGCTTCATAAACAGGCTCTTAGATATCAAAATCTTAAAAATATATTAACGTTTGAAAGTCTTACAATGAGTTGCAACAAAGCTTGTTCTGATTCCATCTGCCCTTTAATTCCTGCTTCCGCTGCTTTTTAAATAGAAAAACAAAAGATGAGCAGTTTGTTTTCTTCTTGTAAAACAAAGAGCTGCAGGTCTTGTGTTTATTTCCAGTGACAAAGTTTAACAACAGCTCGTTGTCTTCAGTCGTGCTGATATTTTCATCTACGAGGGGGCTTTGTTTGAATAACTTACATTGTTCTGGTGTCTTATGGTGACATGCAGCAATCAAATGTGTTGCACTTGTGCTGCCGCTGAATTACTTGGATTTCCTGCTTGGATCAAGCTTCATGTCGAAAACAAAGCACCCACTGTTACAACGTGGGTTTAATGTGTAGGTGTTATGTGTTATGTGAGCGTTTGTGCTCAAATAAAATCTCTGTTCATTTGGAAACCAACAATATCTACAAAGTTCAACGCTTATGCCTGAAACGGAAAAGCATCTGACTGAATCATCTGTCATGCAACTTGAGTTAGTTCTTCCACCAAACTAAAACCAAAAGTATGTGGCCACTTACACATTACATGTTTCAGATCAACAGATGGTGCCTATCTCCAGCGGTCAATGGGCAATCAGGCGGGGTACACCCTGGACAGAGAGCCAGTCCATCACAGGGCAACACAGAGACACACAGGACAAACAATCATGCACACACACACACACATTCACACCTGAGGACAATTTAGACAGACCAGTCAACCTAACAGTCATGTTTTTGGACTGTGGGAGGAAGCCGGAGAACCCGGAGAGAACCCACGCATGCACAGGGAGAACATGCAAACTCCATGCAGAAAGATCCCAGGCCGGGAAGCGAACCCAGGACCTTCTTGCTGCAAGGCAACAGCCCTAACCACTGCGCTCATAAATATATTATTTATTAGAAATTAAGTGGTTCTCTTGCATTTGTCTAAAAACCTCGGCCAATAGCACGGCTCGATCTGAAAGCAACAACTGGACCATCTGGTTGTGACCATTTGTTTTACACTGTTCCCGTGGTTTAGTTTCTGTCTGGCCTAATCTGAACTACTGAGCTTGATGTGTTCTGAAAACGTAGCGTGTAGAAGACAGACTTGAAGCGTATATTTGCAGAGCGACTCATCACTGGTCTCCTGGCATGAAACCAAGACATGCTGCTCTGTCTGGTGGAAACACTCCTATTGACTGCAAAGGCAGGTATTAGCTATGCGGTATGCTTTGCAGACATTGCGTGACATTACAAGGCGTAAGCGCGGCATAGCTTCCGCAACGCGTAGTACCATTATAGTCGATGGGTGCGATTCCACCATGATGTTTTGGATTTTGAGCCTACTTGAAGTTGTTAAGACAAGCTCTACTGAAAGGATTACTTCATTCTACAGGGTGTGGCTGATCTCAGCTTTCCAAATAATAAGCTAATTCCTTTAATTTATTAAGGTGATTTTTATGAACGGGGTCTGGTTGGTGTGAGTATTTCTCAATTAATCGTTGAAACAAAACTGTTCCTGATTTACTTTCTATAAAGTACAGACTCTTAAATTGAGACAGCTGTTAATCGATTTCCCATAGAGATCTATAAAGTTAATGTTTTAATACATTTATGGTATGCACAGTGTTTATGGACTGACATCATGAGGTCTTTATTGAGGAAAAAGCATCAAAAACATCAAGTTAGATAGGTGCTAATGTATGTGATCACATTAATCGTCTGAAAGAATCTCACTTTCAGCAGTTAGTCCATTATGATTCATGCTGATGTGAGGTCTATGTGTCAGGTGTCATAATTTAATTGCGTTGTTTTCTATTTCTCACGGATACTAGAGGGATGGCGAGGCAGAGTAATACAGCGGAGTCCACCTCTGCTCCCCCTCACCCTCCTCTCACTTCTCCTTTCTTTCTCTTAATTGGAGACACTGGGGGCTCACATCACTTTTCACTTTAATCTTGACCTTAGAAGATAAACCACTGATAAAGATGAGAATCATTATCTGCCCAGAAAATTCAAGCAATAATTTCTCCAGCTCGTGTTCTTTTCATTAATGGGGAAAAGGGGCTTTTGTACTGGAGGATATCTTGAATTTGCAGACATGCTTTGAAAGTCTGTGCTTCAGCAAGCTGTAGTCAAGAGCTGTGTGTTGTCAATTAATATTATAAAAGGATGCTTTTAATAGTGCTTGCAAATTACATTTGGCAAATAATTCAGCTTCCAAACATCTGTTTGGAGTGTCAGCAGGTATCGCAACTGAAGCAACAGAGAAAATCTGACAAGAGACTGAAATGAAACCACAAGAGTTGCCAAATTAGATTTGTGCTATATTAGTAGAAGGAAGACAATTAGGCTATGTTCTTAAAAGTTTTAAAGAAATACTTCTTGTAGTTTTAAGCTATGAGGTCACGTTGTGTTCTGGGTAACAACCTTAAATAACCAAATGTCTGTAATTGGTGCTTTTGGTTTAGCGTTTTCCCAGTAGTTAAAATTTAAAGTGTCTTATTTTATTTATTTATCTGTAACCATCTTTGTGCATAAGGTGAGAAAACTGCTGACTTTACAAATACAGAATGTCATTTAAACTCCTTTAATAGGAGACAGTGGTCTTAAATGTGCATTTGATGGCCTCATGCACGAATGTGTACGCGGAAGACTGAGTGCGAAGCTCTTCACCAGCTGATCATCCATGCAGAAGGGAAAAAAGGACACTGTTGTACTCTTGCTGTGCATTTTTTAGCACATTTATAGTAAATTAAAAATGACTAAATGTTGATCTTGATTCAACTAGCACGATGCTAAATGTGTTTAACGGTCACATCAAACGAGAATCTTTTATCATTACAAAATTCAGGAAAGCAAAGATCTGTTCATCTTCAAAGAACAATAAAAGAGCAAAAAGCTCAAGGTGTTTTTGCCTCCACATATTCAACAAAGTGGAATGCACCTTAAATATCTTGTTGAATAAATTCCATTCATAAGAACATTTTTTTTATATATTTTTAATTAAAGCAACTGTTTTTTTTTCATCTGTTGATTTTCCCTGAAAGCATCATTCAGACCACCGTACGTCACATTTGTCTGATCGAAAGTAAAACCTGCGTTACACTGCAGGTGCCACACACTGCCTTCCATCAAGGACAAAGTCACCTTCCTCTGGAGGAGAGCCGAGTCCTGGGAGAGAAAGCGGGGCTGGCGAGTCCAAGAAGTGGGTCAGCTCACCTCTTTGCTGGAAGTTAGCTATTATTTCCTTAATGTCGGCTCTCTCGCCCAGTGTGTGACTTTCCCTGTGATTGTCTTGTTTGGTGTATTCTCCAGTCAGAAAATAAAGCAGCACTGAACAAAAACTCTGCAGTTAAAAATCATTTAGTGAATTTGCTGTCAGAATAACCACAATTAAGTTTGCTTTTTGATGCAATATCTGTAGCGCGTGCATGATGAGAAAATGATAAATTCATATCAAAGGATCTGAATTTTCACAACTGTTTTCATTGAGTTCTTTGAGATAACTACAATCAGGGTCAATACCAAAAACATTATCATAACCCTTTTTTGGACACCAAATGTGTTTGATACTTAAAGAAGAAAGGAAACATGATCAAAGTACACAGTTTGATATAGTCATTGTGGTTTGATTAGGGAGAATATAAATGGATCTTTCAAGTCAAAAAACACAAGCTAGAAATAAATTAACAATAAAAATCTATATTTCAAAGTAATATATGTATATATATATACATATATATATATATATATATATATAAAATATAAATTACGTTCATATTTTTGGTTAGCTGCATTTGTCATCTACTTGGAAAAATCATTGTTTTAACAGTAAAACTTCTAATCAGAATTTCATATCAAACAAATCAGGTGTTGAAATGAATTTGTCAACAGTGTTTCCACAAATCTCTACAATGTTTTGTAGGATTGGATTTGTGTTCAGATGGCAGAAAACCTATCTAGGCAGTTTAGATCTACATGAATGAAATGTCCATCTTTGTGTAAAGTGTTGGTGTAACACTGTATGCTGACGACACTGCTGTATAATCATCAGAAAACTGCATCAGAGGATGCCATGAAAACGAAAGAAGACACGGACTGGGTTCTTGAATGGTTATATCTGTCTTACTAACACCTAAAAAGACTGTAAACATATTTTTTAAAATAAAAACAATGGCAAATCTAACAAAATGATGTAAACAATTGCAGTTTTTCTCAGTTAAATGCTCAATTAGATCATGTCAAAAGGTTGAGAAGCAGGTATGTAACATTTCCGTCTCTCGACATGAAAGTAACTCCCAAGGATTTGATGTGTCAAGTGCCTATTTAGATGCAATGATTGTATCGATTTGTCTGAACACTTGATTTTTTAAATCTATATTTAGATCTCATCCTGATCATGTGCTAAAATGTTTGCACATTTTTCTAAAACCAATCACAATCCCCCCCCCCCCCCCCCCCCTTAAAACTCTATAATTTGCTCAAAAGGAACAATGACATCAGTTTTCAGGAGAAAATGAAGCTTTCCAAGATGTAAAAAGTAATTTGGGAAACCATCATCTTCTTTTGTGGTTGTAAGTCAGAGGAATGCTCTTCTAATTGCATTCATTTTTTTCTATAGATTTTCTGTCCTTTCATTCAACACAACTATAGCAATTCTCTAAATGAATATGAGGGAAGTGTGTGTGCTATGTTGAATAAATCATTATTCTGACTACAGAGTTCTTAATTCATTCATCATTAAATTGTAGTAAACTGTTTTATTTATTTCTACTTACTGCAGGAGGAAAACTGGGGAGGAGTCTTTTCTAAAACCAGGTAAAACACAACTATCCTTACATTTTAACAATAGTTTTTAACAATATATAATCTCTTATTAAACAAATGTTAATCACTCAGTTATAAGAGCCATCCTTAGCTGGTTCATAACATTTAACACAAAAGTCCACTTCAGCACCGCTGAACTGTCCCTTTGAGAAGCTGCAGCGGCTGCGTTGATTGTCTCTCCTCTCCTAATCACTTGTTTTCAAAGCCTTGTTTGCTCATTGATAGCAGAGCAATGAATGTTGTGCCTTAAATGTTCCTTCCTCTGGTCTTCCTCAAACTGTCAATAATGCGTTAAGACGGAGGAAACCAGGACCGTCCTCAGTGCTGCTGATGGATACGCTCACACCTCCAAGAAGTAAACAGCATTGATTCTGTCCCACTATCACCTCTAACTTGCTTCCAGCCTCTATCCAATAAGCTCCTTTATGACTAATCGCACCCATTTACAGGACTGATGCAAGGCATGTTTTTTTTATTTATTTTTTTTCCAGAAGTGTGCCTCAAGCTGTCAGACCCTGTGTCAGTATTGAAATGTTTCAGGCTGTCACATCTTGCCACTTCCTTAGCTCTAATGTGATCGATCAGACCAGCTTCAGCGCCGGAACAGGCTCCTCTGTACGGAGCCCTTCTACAGTAACATTTCAGGCTCAGTTGAACCCGTTTCCGCCCCCAGGCCATTAAATGAAAAACCGGATCTCTGAGGCAGGTCCATCCCTGAGCTAACAGGCACGTTAATGACAGATATTGTACATGTCAGTACGACCAGAGAGCCAAAGGATTAAATAATATGCATGTAATAGTGAGATCTGAGGTCTTGGCCTTGATGTGCAAAGAACATTTGCAGTACCACTTTAATGACGAAAGGAAAAGAGCCAATTCTGAGATGCTCGCCTATGCAGACAGGTCAGGGATTTTCATGGGAACCATCTTTAATTGCAACCAAAAAGTGTCTATTATTGAGTTCCTCCTAAGGCACATACTTTTTATATCCATTATCGAGGCCAGAAGTGGGTTGGTTCAAATCAATTAATAATAAAAAGGATCTTGTGAGAGAGGTACGTTTTTGATCATGCACACACTTTAGATAAAAAAGATTATAAATATGACAAAAAAGAAAAAGAATGTCCTGTTTCTTAACATCATATTGACAAGCTGAATGGACTCAATTCTGACTCTTTCTTGGATGCTGTTAATTCAGCGAATAATGCAATAAAAAGCCCCAGTGGTGGAAGCAGACTGTCCATGGGGGCATGCTAGCTAGATTTAAGACTTATAAAGAACTGACACGCACAAATACATTTGGACAGTGCTGCTTTAACGTCTGAGAACACTATTTAACTCATCCCATCTCAGGAAGTTTCCACACTTCACACTTCATTAACCTCCAAGGCCACAGATTCCCTGGGAAGTCAAGGAGGGGAAATGCTTGTCTTCCTCATATAAATCGCCAGCAGGGCGGTAATCTCCCAGGGACAACATTTACATGCAGACAGTCCACCAGATAATAAGTGATACTCTGGTTAGGCAGCAATTCAGCACGCATTTCTTATGCACCTTCATGTCTCCATCACAAAACTGCATGTACACACGCATAAACAAATGAAATCATTCAAATGCGTCTGTAAAACACAAACCTCCACTAATCGCAAAAAGCAACAATAGATGAGAAAAAGCAACGTTTGTTTGTCGCAGCAGCTCAGATTGATTCCACTGCCACCAGCTACCGTCAGTCCAGCATGCAAGCCGGTTAAATGCACTTTCTCTTGTGTTTAAACAAGCTTCTCCCTGAGGAATGATGGTTTGGTTATGAGATTTACATGTTGCAACACAGAAATCAGCATGATTAAAACAAAGAAAACCGCGTTAACTGAAAACACACGAGATGTCTGATTTTAGATAGATTCATGTCAGCTTTTTGGGGCTTTCTGTTCAGGAGCTGGTTGGAAAATTTGGAATACAATTCCAGGTCCCATGGCTAATGTGTGTTGTCCTGTGGGCGGGATGTTGGAATGCTAAAGGGTTCAAACGAAATATCGTTTTGTTAGACAAGATGTTTCTCACAAAGTTAGATGTAAGAGAAGATTCATAAAGTAAAAGACAAGAAACAAAGACGTTGTGTCTTTGTTCAGAATCGTGTCATAAAGATAAGTCTCAGATTGTTCTTAATTATTTAAATAAAATCTAAACCAAGTTTGTCTTTGTAGTTCAATTAACCATAATATGTGTAATGTGTTCATTTTGGATATTCTTTCATACATGAGTATATAATACGTGTATGGGTGTTTGTGCCTTCTGTTACGTGATTATTAAAGGTGTGAAACTCTGAAAAATGATTTTTTTAATGATTATTTCTGATTATAATCGGTCACTTTGACTTTTTCATGCAGGCTGAACATGAAAATAGTCTCCTACACCAATCTCCTGCATTAGCTTCTGATAGAAAATAGAAGTTGAAACTCTAGGATTTGAAAATCCTGACAGATCTTCGTCACACTGTCACGTAACATTCACGGACTCACAACGAGGAAGGCTGTTGTTGCTTTTTCCAGGAAACAGCAGAGATTGTCTCAGCTAGTAGAAGCTACATGTTAGCATTAGCAACGGCACCACACAGACAAACTCCTCCAGGCCTGTGGTATTTGTGGAGATAAAACATCCACGTTGCAAAGAGGTCAGTGTCACATTGCTGTTATCCAATCCAAGGCGAGATGTCCAAAAATCAAGAAGTAAGGCTCAAAATCCTGCCGCCACTCTGCTGCAGCTGACTCTTCCATGCTGATCCAAGCAATTCTGGGATTTTTGCCCCGAGTTTGGCTTGCAAGGCTTTCATTCCTACCCAAGACCACTGCAAATGGATTGATTAAACGAGTTTCCCACACCTTTAAGTGAGTGCAAACCTAAAAGATTGAACATGTTGACATTAATGTGCTGAAACACTGCTAGTATGAACCTTAGCATGCAGGAAGTATTATTTCATGGCTCTTTTAGAATTTAAAATCTAAACTGAAATTAAACTAAACATTTCTGGTTTTGTGTCAAACACTGACACACAAATGATAAAAAACAAATTGAAAGTAAATCATGTAAAATCGTTTTTATGTGGTGCTCTTTCCTAAAAACGAGCTGTAACCATAGATACCGTATGCTTAAAGAGCAAGTCACCCCCTACCAGAGTATTACTCCGCTCCCACTTCCTGTTTGAAAAATGCAACAAGTGCTGTTACCTAGCAATCCCAGAGAGCGGAGCCGCTAACAAATACACACACACAGGCTCACAACGACATTGTGACATCATATGGTACCAGCTGACATTCTAAGGCACCTCTTAGCCAATAGCGATGGCAGATTTAAAGTCAACTGCAGTGCACTTTTTACCTGACAACAGCACAACATTGACAGTTTTAGGCAGAAAAATTACATTTTAACTAAAATGCACTAAAGTGCAAAACTATTGGCTGCACGTGACTGCAGCACGATTAGACATGCATTCATATAGTTTATCAGAAAAAAAATTGATTTGGGGGTGACTTGCTCTTTAATTATTCCAGTATCCATTCCTCGCTACCTAAAGGAGGCAGTTCACCTCCTTTGGTGTGTTTCCTTAGTCAATATATTAATGTTTGAAGATGTTATCAGTTTTTTAACAGTGAGCTGTGGTATTTTTCAAAGTGTGTATCTCTTTAGCTTAATTATGTGTTATTATGTCTAATCAGTTATCTGATGTCTAACAACACAACATGGCTTTAAGGCAGACCCAAAACATGAAAAATAAAGTTATATAAGAGAAGGAAAAGAAACATGAACAGTTTTCCATGGAGTTAATCTCAGCTTTTGTTAGAAAGTATGTCTTTACTACCTCAGACGTCGGTGGTACATTAAGCTGGTGCATGTGACACACAGGAAGGAAAAACGTTTAATCAACATGCCAGGTATGAACACACTGTGCTCATGTAAAAATGTTTAAATGTGCAGTGCAGAACATGCATGATGTGCTTGTGTTTGTTTTCAAAAATATAAATTAAGATGTCTCCATCAGGAGTTGAGCTGCAACAAGTCAAAAGTCAAGCTTTCTCTCTGATCTTTTCTCCATCTTTAGTCCAGTGTTAAAGGTTTTTCTTGTAGATGTTTGCTGGGTTCACATAAAAAATTCTTCAGAATATTCTCATCATTCTTTTTACTTTTTTAGTATGAAGTGTAACATTATTTCTGTTTTTCTGCTGACTTTGCTATTTTTAATAAATGAACAGGCTTTTAATGGCGGACGCCTGAAACTGTGTTAAACAATCCCGTATTTGTTCTGATGGGTTTCTCCGTTTTACTGATACGAACACATCTAAATCCTTCTGAAACAGAGGAGACTGTCAGCTCCTCAGCACACAGGTAAACCTGACACACACCTGTAGAGTCCTAACAGGTACCCCTCCAAACATGTTTTCTGTCTCTCTGTGATCAATATGATGGTGTCTGGGAACTTGTGCATATCCGCTGCCTGTCCACACGGGACGTCTCACTGATGTGTCCTCGTCTCTTCTTCCTTACTTCACAAGGACGTCTCTGCTTGCAGGATTTTTGCCTCTGCAGGCCTGTGGGAGATGGATATTGAGCAAAAGTTTGCTTGACCCTCCTAACAGCAGCAAACGTTCCCCTCATGCGGTGCACGCTGCCTGGTGTCGGTTCACATTGCCTTCATGTTGTTTCAGCAAACAAAGATCCAGAGGCATGAAGGCTTATTGAGCTGTGAAACTCCAGGACTTCAACACCTGACCCACGACTGCACGTGGCAGCTTCAGCTCTGAAAAAGTTAAAACATTTATTTCTTTTTATTATTTCCAGGAATAAGATTTACGATATTTTCTGGAGAAGGTGGGTTTTATTGAATTTGTGTAATATTGTTTTAGAAGGAGTAAAATAGTATGTTCATAACGCTGAAGGTATTTTTCTTCACTCAGAGGTCTACTTTAACCCGTTTCCTGTTCAGGTTGACTTGAATCTCTCCTCTTAATGTCTGGAATGTTTTATTTCTTGATGAAATGAAGGTCTTTCTATGAGTTCAGCACTTCTCCAGCCTGCTTGAGCTGCTGTTTCACGGCTCCTTCCCGCAGCTGGATAATCGTAGCTACTGGTTATCACGCTTTATTCCAAACCGTTCAGGAGCAAGGCTGATTGCTGTTATAGCCTGGAGTTTTCTGTCGGTGTCACCCTTCCCTTTTGGATCAAGAACTGCTTTCACATCCTTGTTAAACCAAAACGGCTCCTAAGTGACTGCCTGACTCCTGGCTGTATCTGGTACGTGACTCTGGCGTTGCCAGCAGCACATGCTGCCTCATCATCATTTGGCAGGTCCTGAATCTCTCCATGAGTTGTTTATGTGTGAGTAATCCAGCTCCTACATGAAGCTTCTCGTCTTCAACAGCGTTGGTTAGATATGTCTCATGTTATCCACTCGGTTTTCTCTTCTACGGCTTTATTTAGAGGCCTGGTGGACATCTTGCTACCTGACTGTGGTCTGGATGAGTTTCAAATCTAAATGCACAGTGAAGGATTTTATTCAAGCTCAGTTAATTGAAAATGAATAAATTTAGCTTTTTCGCCCCTCCTCCTCTGCTGTGCTTCATCTCCTACCTTCAGCAGACGACGTCACAACCCCGTGAGACTCCGCTTTGCTCTGATAGATTGTTTCACTCACTGATTTCATGAAAACTGCAACAAAAAGTGTTTCTTATGTTTCTTACAGACATTCTTTCATTGTAACACCTAATATTCTTTTTCTGTATCGTTGTGGTGAAATTGCTGTCCTTCTGTAAGTACACAGACCTTCTGTCATGCATTTACAATTCAGATGTGAAGTATCTGCACAGAAGACCGTACAGCGTCATTTGAAGCCCCCTAGTGGCTGGCTGCAGTAAAGCTTTAAGTCCTGCTCCATCCATGAAAATGAATGAAAAAAAAACTGTTTTTAATTATGTTTCAGGTGATTTATTATCCT
Organism: Nothobranchius furzeri; assembly: GCF_043380555.1. Lineage (NCBI taxonomy): Eukaryota > Metazoa > Chordata > Actinopteri > Cyprinodontiformes > Nothobranchiidae > Nothobranchius > Nothobranchius furzeri. The sequence goes on along the minus strand of NC_091745.1, from coordinate 5,094,184 downwards.
GTTCATTCCTATATTTCTTTCTTTTTGTTGCAATTAGTTATTTTATTCTAGAAAATCTGATTGTTCGAACATGGCAGCCACTGGAAATAAAATATTCTGTTTTCAGTTTTTAAAAAATGACATTTTCTTCATTATTATTTATTTAATCTTTGCCGATATGTTTGACTCAAAAATGTACGCAACCTCCTTCAGGAGTTCTGTGGAGTAACTGGTTAGGGTGTCTTCTGCAAATACAGATAAATAGTCATGATTCCGTTTGTCAGCATTGGAGATGGTCAGCAGTAAAAATGTACTTTTATATAGAAGTAATGAAAAGAGTGAACGTTCTGGGCAGTGAAGGTGGTGTGTACCACCGTCTAGTCCACACGTACAACATCTGTGAAAAAGCTTTTAGAAACAGTCATTAGGTTTAGATATTAAATAAGATATTAGCTGTGCAGTGATCAGGTGAAAACAATATTAAACTCCTATCTCTTTGACACCTTTCATGTAAAAGTTGCTAATAAGCTCATCTCATGTAAATGTTTAACGCTTTGCCTTGGGTTGGAGCTTTAGTTGTGTTCTGCCAGCCAGTCAGCCTACATCGAACTAGAGCCAGATGGAAAACTGGTATTCATTATAAATGCTTTGATCTGATTGTTGTTGCTGTATAAATAGAAACGACAGACAAAGTGCTAATTGTTTTATATTGAGCTGCATAGATGTGTGTAAAAACTTTCATTTGTTCATTTAAAAAAACAACAATCAGCTCAAAGCTGTTGGACTTTTGAATGAACTCTTATTTTATTTTAGTGAGTTCTGATTTAAGGTCTGAGCTTTCAGACATCAGTTTAAGACGGAAGTCTTTCACTTTTTCATTTGCTTTTGTTTCCCTTTTGAAAGTTGTAAGAATCATTGCAGTTTGGCCAAAACACTGCTGATCCACTATCAGAATCAAGAAAAACTACAAAACTAACTAAGAAGTTAAATCATTTAGCTCCAATCAGACATTTGGTATTTTATCAGTCATGAGTCATTTCAAATGTAAAAATTGGTCTTTTCTGGTGATGGGCTGTGTTCATTTGTATTGTTCAAGCTGATGTTATTTTTAAGAAGCTTCAAACCCTTGGAAGACTTGATGTCTTTATTCTCTTCATCAGAATAGTTCTGTATAAAGTTTAAGTGCAGAAGTGAGACAGCTATCAACAGGTGAGATATTCTCCAGAAGCTTCAGTCAGAATGCAAATGTTCTCTTAGTGCTGTAATATTCTGCTCCCTCCCCACAGCCGTTCCAACATCGCATGAAGGTTGCATAATGAAGAAATATACAATATTAAAGGAGAAAGAGATGAGTTTGCTCAGGCAAGTCATCTCCTCCTCAAAATTATTTAGTAATTTGTTTATTAAAATTATGATCCAATAACTCTTTTTGTATTTTTAATCCAACTGTGACAAATGTTTTAGAAATAAAATGGATTTTAGACATTTCATTTGGTCCATATTTAACCATATTTTAAAAGTTTTTAAGGGCTTTTAAGTATTTGTTTAAAACTTCAAAATAATGTGCAAAAATTGCATCTTTGACACAATGACAACCTGGAAAAAATATTCATTTTTTTTTATATTTTGTGAAATGTTGAAATTTGAAAGCAAATTAAAAAAATTCTAATATTCACACACACACACACACACACACACACACACACACACACACACACATATATATATATATATATATATATATATATATATATATATATATATATATATATAATTTCACTGCAATTTTTCTGAGGGTTTTGTAATTAAAGTAACTTTATGGGTTGTCCAGAAATCAATGCAGATGGTAATTTCAAGCTTCTTTTAGGTTTGCAAGGACAAGGATGATTAAATTCACCGTCGCATTAATGATGATGATGAGATGTAAAATAATCCTAAAAGGCATTGCGGAGCTGCTGCAGGGGAAGCCAAATGTCAAGTGCTGCTTTGCTTCATGGAGGATTCTTCTAAGGAGGAAAAGCTTCTGTGTTTTTATCCAAACTGAGTCTCGAAGATCTGCAGGAGCACAAAGAGGAACCCACACATCTCCAACAGGATGTGTGTGTGTGTGTGTGTGGGGGGGGGGGGGGGGGGGGACTGTCTACCTAACATGACCCCTCCAAATCACTTCCTGTTATTCTGATCTGCAAGTGTGTGTGTGTGTGTGTGTGTGTGTGTGTGTGTGTGTGTGTGTGTGTGTGTGTGTGTGTGTGTGTGTGTGTGTGTGTGTGTGTGTGTGCTGCAGCCCCAAATCAAAACATATTGTTTATCATTTGGAAATGAGAGGCTTATTCCTGAAGATGCTCATTTAAGCTGCGGCTCGAAAGCTGAAATCGAGACTCTTAATATCGTGGCGTAATTAATTGCGCAAATTTGTTTCTATTAAATAAAACTAACGCACACCAAGAAAACTCTATTAGCCTTAATTAAGCTTGATATCCTAATTTAGGGAGCGCCTGGCTGAAAACAAGCCGTTTTGGTGGATTTTTTTTTCTGTCTTTCCCTGATATGAGAACCCTACCAGCTTTCTGCCTTTGGGCTGCTTTTCCTCCTTTGAGAGTTGGAAATGAGAAATGGAAATGGAATTACCAGGAGGTGCTAAATTAGCTGCCTGATCTGCACTTATTGCCGCATACAGGCCCCTATTACTTTGCCAATCTGCGCCTCTCTTTTAGCATTCTGGGCATGGAGAAGCTTCCAGATAGCAGATTTATCAAACGGTAAAATGAATGCATGATGATCAGTTAAATTGAAAATCAGCGTCTGCATGACAGCCCGACCTGACACCTCCGTAATTAGAAAGAAAAATGATGGCGTCCGATGCATAATAGAGCAAAAACAATTTACACTCTCCCATAATGATCCTGCGTTCAAATTGAAAATTTCTGCGGGTATAAATTGAATTCATAAAGTATGATTCATGGACGACACATCTCCTGGAGGCTGCCTGGGCATATCGATTGATAGTTTGTCTTGAATCATGCAGCGTGCAGCTCTCAGGCAAGGAAAGCTTAACTACTTAAGCAAATCGCTAATTTCACCTTTAGGCCACCAATGTGCAGCCAGCGATACTCCTATTCAGTGCGCTAATGAATTATGGATGAACTGGGCATACGTCCCAAAACAGAGCCCGTGAGTGTAACATGGAAACACATACAGTGGATGTAAAGGAATAAACCTGGTTTCTTTCGTTTTTGGAGTAATTTGCGCCTTTTTGTGAATTATAAAAACTGTTTTGTGACGCAAACCAAACAGAAGGAAAAATAACCAAAGATCGTTGACATTATAAAAATGGGAGCGGACACCTATAACGCACCTTTAACCCGCAGCCTTTGCCCCTGGTGTTGTGCGTGATCACTGCGCGTGCCATGATGGCCAACCCCCGCACCCCACCTCCTGCATCCTAATAAGACGTGACTTCCCAGAGCAAACAGCTGCACGGGTTGAAATTTATGTAAATATTTGGAAAGGGACACCGGCGCGCGGATTCATTTGCGCCGGCCCAGACGCGTAAAGCGCACCCCATGATTATTTTCAATTTATTTGCAAATCAAGACCCAAAGAAAACACTAAAGGGCTCAATGGAAACTCTGAAACTGGTTGGGTGTTTTTTATTTATTTATAGTATTATAACACTATTTTACGCTCTACCTTCCACGTTTCCTCCTTGGCTCGCCTCGATATTGTGGTCAGCTCCGCTAATATTGCGAAAGGGAGCAGATGTCCCAGATCTCGCGCGGGTTCCCTGGGGACCACCAACCCTATTAGAACAAATGTGTTCTGCTATTGTAAATAGGCACGTTTGCCTCAGCCCGTCCCATTACAGCCGGCGCGTGATCAATAGGCTGATAACACAGAAACATCAATGTAAAGCGACAGAACAATGAGGGATATCATCGAACATCTATCTTAATATAGCCCTGCTACAATGGGGTCCTGACAGAGTGGAGAGAGAAGGGGAAGAAAAGGAGGATGGAGAGAGGAGGAGGAGGAGAAAAAAATAAAAAGCTCATGAAAATGCCTCCCCACGAATCCCCATCTCCCATCCAATATGCACAAACACACACACACACACACACACTCCCAGCTGCCGGGGCTATTATTTCCCTATTTCAATTTGACACCCAGGCCTTTTCATGCTAATTCTATTATTCTTGGAAGTTTATGTGATTTCATATCACTAGAAATCGGTAATGTATTATAACCCCCTTTGAGCTAAAATAAACTGAATCCCCCTGCAGTAGCCACCGGGAAAATAATTACTTTCATATCAAAACTCTGCAGGAGTCGAGCGGGTCCTTTTCGCCTCGGGCTCGTAACCTCATTTCAGTGGGGGCTTATAGATGAATAAATTTGTTAAGGCAATATACAAAGTACAACACGAGATTCCTCCTTAAGAAAGCCCTTCCTGCTCTGGATGTGCTGCTATTTAAGATCTCACACGCGTCCAAATGCTTGTATACAATAGATTTATTTAAGAAAAACCTTACATATATAAATAGTATAATACCTTTCTTACAGCTCTTGAGGATTTTTGTTGGTCTTGTGTTTTTTTAAACAAGTCATCACACATTAAAGGACATCTAGACACTCCTGACTCTCTCTCACACTCACTGAAAAAAGAGGGAATTAAAAAAATCAGCAGATTATGGTGTGAAGCTTTGGCCTAATGAAAGATGGTTGTTGCTTCTGTTTTGTTTTAACGCGCTGCCTTATTCCATGTCTCCTTTAGAGTTTGTTAGTGTAGGACAGTCGCTGGGATTGTGCTCTTTTGTGTCCGTGTCGTGTTCAAAAGTCGAGTCGCTGCAAATAACAGAGCAGTGTTTTCCACTGGAAAAGGCGGCCCTGGACGGGCTCATGTGCGGTGAACTGGTCTTGTCCTCTGACCCCAGCTGTCCCTTTTGCGCGCAGTCCGGAGAGCTGCTCCTGCAGCGCGCGTCACCGGGCTGGCTCCCGTCCTCCGGGGCGTCGCTGTCACCGTTCACCGCTGTCGTTGGTGTCTTCAGTGCAGTCTGAGGAACAATGAATCCGAGCGGCTGAGTGATGGGATAGAGCAGGAAGTGTCCCTTCCCGATCAAAGGCCGCGAGGAGGGTAAGGCCGCGGGGCTGCGTCTCGGTCTGCAGTCCGAAAGGAGGCTTTCCACGCTGAAAGGGTTGAGTTTCTGCAGACTAGAGGCTCTGGTGGTGCTTGACCGGTGGCAGGGGTCGGGCGAGTCCAGCTCGGAGCCACTAGCGTCCCGGTCTAAGTGTCTTTGGTTCTGGTTTGGGGATGTCAGTTCGCACCTGGACGGGTTCCCCCCCACAGAGTCAAAGGGTGGGCACGTGTTGTGGTCACTGTCGGTGACATGCGACACCCCGCTGTCGCTGTCTGAGCCCGGCGTGTGAAACAAATCCCCAGAAACCAGTTTGTTCTGGGACTTGAGCAGCCGACGCTCCTGCTTTCGCTTCTTCTTCTCCAGCCGGTCCAGCTCTCTCCGGGCGATCTCCTCCGGGTCCATGGGCTCCCCGCTGCAGGTGGTGGGGTGGGCGTTATGAGCAGGTCGACCCGGACCCTTCTTTGTGTTCTCCTTTTTCCGCCACTTGGCTCTGCGGTTCTGAAACCAGACCTGAGAGAGCACAACAAAGGGGAATGACTAAAAGGAAAAGCTCTGCTGCATCTGCAGGTAAAATTATTAAACCTGTCCGCGTCTTTACGAGCTGGTTATTAAACAAACACAGAGGGTACTCCTAGTTGTGTTTTTCCAGCCCTTTAATTAGGATGTTGATAAATAATAGTTAATTATTTTAAAAAGTTAGAATGATTTAAATGAAACTTTCCCACATGTTGACTAAAATTGAAACAATTACGCTTTTAAATCTTACTTTTTTCCCAATATTTTTCACATAAATAACAATTTAGTTTTTAATATCTATATAATACAACACTTTAGCTGTTCTTCAGGTAATTCAATTGTGACATGTACTTCACTTTGCAGAATTTATGGTTCGAATTCATTTTTATTTTATATATTTCTCACAAAATTATAGTTGTTAAAAATCATTTTTCCTAAATAAAAAATGCCTTTATTTATTTTAGCTAAGATCAAATAACAAATCACATAAATACAATATTTTCAAGTATTAGAACTATTTTTGTCTCTGCAAATTATTGAATACTGTCTTTTAAACATAATAAATAAAAATGGATTGGCTCTGAATAAATACACATGAATGCACATGCCGCACGAAGACCACCTCTGCACAGGATGGATGCAGATTTACCTGGACCCTGGACTCTATCAGGTCCAGTCTGAGAGCCAGAGCCTCCCTCATGAACACGTCCGGATAGTGACTCTCGTTAAAAGCCTTTTCTAATTCCTCCAGCTGCCACCCAGTGAAATTCGTTCGAGTTCTTCTCCTCTTGCAGCCGGGGCTGTCTTTGTCTGGGTCCCCGGGGTCTGGCAGCAGAATGAGAGGTAAACAAAGCGTAAGGACCATTTCTCATCAATTAAACTATACATTCTAGTATTTTTTCTGACTGGGTTTGTTTGTCTGCGTTTGTGAAATTTTGAGAAGTTAAAGCTAAAAAATATATGCTTGATCCCCGATTCATGGTGCAATCTGCAGCTTGTTGTCTTCTTTGAGTGAAAGAATGTAAACAGAAGCTATTCTGGTGGATTTCTTTTGTTTTTCTTGGATAAATCTTCAGCTGGAATAATTCAGCGGGAGGTGAGCATGCATGATAATAGCTTTAAACATGGAAGGCAACAATTCCTGCATCCTTTGTGTATTTTCTTATTGTCTTTGAGCATTTGGCCAACATTGAGGAAAGGCATTGTGTAAATTGTGCCTTACCTGTCAGTTTATACTGCTGATTATCTCCATTCATCCCGCAGCCTGAAGACAAGAGGGGGTTGGAATTACCCACCGACGCCGCGCAGGAGCCATTAAGTAATCCGTCTATTGAGAAAGGAACCGCGGACGCAGATTGAAGTTGATGCCCTGCTAATTCGTAGACGTGATGGTGGCTCAGATGGTACGGGAAGCCCACCATCCCGCCGAGAGAGCCTCCGAACTGGGCGTGAGGTGGATCCAGTATCCTGCTGTCCATCATCCCGCAGGCAAAGGCAAACCGCGTCTGGAGGCCGGTGATGGGAATTTAAAAAGCATGCAGCGAGTGTGGCCAACGAGAGGGGGACATGATGTGAAGGGAGGGATGAGCTGTACTTTATCCACACGAACCTCCCAATAATTAGCCCAGGCTCTGGGAATATGAGACCCAATGAGAAGCGGTAATGGGCGCTGACGTCAGAGACGCGCTCCGCGAACGCTCCTCGTATCGATTGCTAATTAAAGCTGACATCCACCTCAATAAACATTATCAGAGCTGTCACAACAAGACAGGAGGGCTTTGATAAGAACTACATCGCTACTACACGGGAGACCCACCGGGAAGAAGGGCTCACTGGATCCCGGGAAAGGAAGGCTGCAGGCGGACGCAGGGAGGCAGCAGTTCCGTGACTTTTACACATCAGGATAGGGCTACAAAGAAAAATATACGTTCTTTATGTAGATGCCGTGCTTTTGATGTATTTGTTCATTTGTTTAAAACGTTTATTGGAACATTAACAACAAGATTAAAACTCAATAATAATTTAAAATGAGTTTTTTTCTTGTCCTATGCAACCCCACTTTGGAGCATAATTAAGTAATAGGCAAGTTAAGTATCAATATCCTCTAAAGCAAAACTTTAGATGTTTTTTTTTTCAAGCTTAAATCAATAAAGTTTGTCTATATGTGCAGAAGAGAGTGTTTCAAGCATTTCACACAAATTCAAACACTCCCTCCACTTTTCCAACTCCGGCTCTCATCGGCCTGAATCCTGCCTGCTCATTCCAATAATTAATTCCACTTTATTTATCCCAAGTCTGGCGCTGTCATAATGTTAATCAGAGTTGAAATTT